>NW_028275288.1:0-54917 GCF_013281855.1 Momordica charantia
TTTAAATCTCAATTTTACTCTTATGTATTAATTTTGAATTCAATCCTAATATTTTTTTATTTGTTAATAAAAGTTAACGTCGTTCTGTTTACATATTTAACAACATTAACATGTCATCTGAACATGCCACTTGGAAGAAAATGACTCTTTTTGATGAGTGTGTAGATTTTTCTTTTTTAGTAAACTAGCTAGTTGAGCTATGCTCGAGTTTGCGAGCTGTTCAGATGGACAAACTAATTTTCATATATCAAGTAGCATTTCAGTGGCATATTCATGAGTGCAAATATTTAATAAAATAGTAATTTAATTATCTATCAAATTTTTTTTGTTAACAAACATTAACATGTTTTCTAGGGAAGGACCTAATTGAAAATTATTGGTACACTGAGGGTAAAATTGGAAATTTTAAAAGATCGAGAAGCAATTTGAGAAAAACTACCACAGGGACTATTAGATATTTTTAGCATATAAAAACCGATTTAAAACTAAATAAAACATGTTAGTTTCTGATCCAATACTTCCAAATTAGCTGTCTTTATAAATGATACGAAACAAAAAGATTATTGTCTATAAAGTATAAAGTAATAGTGGAAATATCAATCTTATGTGTGTTATATTAGGTTAATCCTATATTATATACATATTTCTTTTTTATTAAATGTGTTGACAAAAAACATTACTATATATATATATCTCAGTTGGATACAACAATAAAAAAATTTGATTTTTGCGTACGAAACAAACCGTTGCCATTTGTGAAAATCTTGTTGAAAAATTCATCACTATAAGTTGTCGAGGAAGGTAGAAAGTTATTGACAATAACCGAATAAAGTATCGATGTTTTCATTTGGTCGATATTGATATTTATTGTCAACAATTTTCTAGCAGTGCCAAAGTGGCATAGTTCCACGATAATTGACATACATTTTCTACCAACAATTTTCTAGCTGTACTGGTGCCAATTATTATTATTTTAAAATTGATACGATATTTAAATTTTATTCAAATTTAAAATACAATTGCATAATTATAGAATTTATATTGGTTGCATATTATAAATCAAGTTTATATTTTCAAAAAAAAAATATATAATAACCCCTAGACCCTAAGCCTAGGCTTCATGTCATCTTCATTTAATTCTGGACAATTTTCCACAATAATAAGCCTCCGCATAATATAAAAAATATTTTAAATGACTAGACAAATAATAAAGTGTATTTTCCAAACATGCTTCCAAATTAGGGTTTCTGCTCTCATACCAAGAAATAATGTCTTGAACCGACTCTTTTAGAAATTTATTTTCACAAAGGTTCGAGGTTTTTAATTTATTTTTGGATTTTGAATTTAAAACTTTTTTTAATATCAAATTTACTCTTATTTATAACATTTATATTTATTATAATTATTACTTTTATTTAAATGTAAAGATTTAAGATTCCAAATTTGTTTTCTAAGCCTTTTGGTACCCTCAAATCAATTATTTCCATAATCATTAATTTACTTAGATATATATTCTACTAAAAAATAAAATTTATTACAAAAAGATTTATCCATACGTCATTCCAATCTTTAGTTGGATTTAACTACCTTTTAAATTCAAAATTTTTCTCAATCTCTGTTGAGATTCACTAGTGAGCATTAGGAGAGGGAATTTGCCGACATAATGAGGTAAGATGACAATGGAGTTGTCGGCATCATCATTTTGTTTCTGGCCTCTTTTTTTTTGTTGCCTATATTTTCATTTCTCGTTGGCCAGTTGAGTTCCATGGTTCATCCATTTCTATTTTCCCTTTTAGTAAGTATTGATTCTTTTGACGTCTAGCAACTAAAGTTTCCGGCATTAAAAATTCAGCAACACCACAAATTCGATTTCTCACGTTACTAGCATAAATTTCATTATAATATTTGAAACATTGGTATGATTGAATGTTATTGTTTTTAAATATAGTTTATCTATAATATATATATTTATTATTATGCCTTCAATTTTATTCATGTTTTTTTTGTTAATTAATCTCATTTTATGTTAATGTTGTATATAGGTTATAACATATATTCTATGTCTACTTTTGAAATCAACTATTATTAGTGATATAATTAGCATAGTGTATATACGTCTTTAAAAATTAGGATATAAATTGCCTATCATGTATTATTATAGAATATCAACAATAATTATTCATATGAATATGTTCATTCTACATACATATGTATGTATGTATATATATATATACTTCTAAAGAGTAAATATATACATATATATTTATTTTAAGAAAAAAGTGTAAATTTTGTAACATGAATCCTATATGTAATTATAACTTCTAAAGGGTCTGACAATGTACTCATTCAAACATGCTATTAAGTGAACTAAATGTGCCTAGCCCATCTCAAACTAACCTACTACGCTTTATACCCGTAATTAAGTAGCTTGAGTATACGACCTAATTAAGTAGCTTGAGTATACCTAAAATGCATTTTTCGTTCCTTAAAGTAACAAATTAAGTGCCTCTAATTCACCCAAATTCACTCCAAATCCCGCAAACTCAATAAAATACACTCTGAATCCAAAAATTAACCCAAACACACCCATGTCCCCAAAACTAACCATTAAAAACTAAAAAATGTGCCTAACCCCCCCCCCACCCCAGACCCCCTTAACTAATTAATACTTAAAAAGTCAAAAAAAAAAAAAAAAGAGAGAGGCCTTACTCACCTCTGTCTTATTCCAAATCCCACAAATTCACCAAAACTAACCTTTAAACGAGGAAAAAAAGTGTCCAAATCACCTAAATTATTAATTTAAATAGTATGGCTACCATAATTATAGTGGTAGGATAGTTGTTAAAGCGAGCATAGCTTAGTGGTAATTGATATATATCTCCAACCAAGAAGTGTGAGTTCGATCTTTCATCTCCACATGTTGTACTAAAAAAAAGAGTAGTAAGATAAGTTATACAAGTAAAAAAAACAGGATTAGAGTGCCTAAGTTAGGAGACAAAGTAGAATGGTCAAAGTTGTCCAATTTATGGAATTAATTTAAATTAATTCCTACGTGGCAACAAATTAAAGAAAGACGAAGAGAATTACCTATATTTGAAGTGGAGGTAGATAATTTGATGGACATCATCCTATTATTAACAAGAACGAAAAATATTACATTTTAAAAGTATAAGAAGTCAAATTTAAAAGTAAGCCAAAATAAACATTTTTTAACGAAGCAAATTAATAGTAGGTTTAAATACTAATTGGGTCCTGTATTTTCAAAACGTTCTCATTTTGATCATTGTATTTTCAAATTTTGTTTATTTTGATATTTGTACTTTCAAAATGTTCGGTTTGGTCTCTATGCTTTTAAAAACAGACCAATTTTGATTCCTATATACAAAAACTTAACACAGATCTTATACACATTGAAAATCCTTTAATACCAATTTATGTATACATTTTGTTCCCTAATTTCAGCCTTGATTAATTTAGTTCTTGTACTTTGAAAATGTTTATTTTGATCTCTATACTTTTAAATTTTGTTCATTTTAGTCTCTATACTTTGAAAATGTTCATTTTGATCCTTGTATTTTTAAAAAGAGATAATGTCTCTCCTTACAAAATTTTAACACGAATTTTACACATAATGGAAACTTTTTAATATAAAGAAATGTTTACACTATAAGAAATATATTGATTCTAGTGTAGTGTTGAAATTGTGATAGAAAAAATGAGATTAAAAATAAAATTAAGGGACCAGAATTGTTACTTTTTAAAAGTACATGCACTAAAATGAACATTTTCAAAGTATAGGAACTAAAAGGAACCAAAGTTGAAAGCGAATATTTTTAAGTACATGAACCAAAATAAACGAAAGCTGAAAATAGAGAGACTAAACTAATATTTTAACATTTTATTTATGTTTTGAAGAAAATTACGGAACCGTGAACTAGGAACTAGAAACAAAAACTTGTTTTAATTATTTCTAAAATTCTATACAATTTTAGAATGTTTACAAAAAGTGAAAAATAAGAAACATAGTTATTGTCAAAAACTTAAAATTTTTAATAAATTAGAAACGAGAAATAAAAAATGAAACTTTACCACAAACTACCCCTAAATAACACTTGGAGAGAGATTTCTGCACTCCTGAAAAAAATGCTTAGAATTGAATCATTATGAAGCTAACCTCAACGTGAAAGATAATTATGAGATTTCTCCCTCCAAATTGTGTTCATGCTTCCATTGAATTATGAGGAGGGGTAGGTAATATTTGTCCCTTCTACTCCATTATTCTTCTAAGTCATTATAATAATTAATAGTAAAAGTAGTTGTCACTTTATAGGAAAACAATCTCATCTTGATTGATTGATTTTTTTTTTAATTTTTATGAAACTTTCTTTTTTGACAAAGGTAGTAATTAAGGAAGGCAGGTACATAAGGACGGATCCACGAAAGGACTAGAGGGAGCACGTGCTCCCCTGGATTTTAATTAAATATTATTTAGTGTGTAAGTCAAGTAGTAAACTGGCTTGTGCTTCAATGCCTCACTTTCTATGCCCTCACCCTCATCTTCATTGTTCGATCCTCACATGTCTCATCTTCATTGTGCATTCTCTTTCAGAGACGATTGTGTATTGGATGCATCTCTTCAAGAGACACGATTGTTAATTTGGTCATCTCCATTTACATTTTTGTCCTTATTAAAAGTTTATAATAATCATTTTTATTGAGGTTGCAACGAGAGTTCTATAATAACTAAAAGTGAGGAGGTTCATAGTTCATAAGCAACACATCTATGTAATATGATGTTTTTAGGTAGATAACTTAGAGGCAAAATACGAAAGAGTTTGTTCACCTTGACAACCCTCTCTATGTGATCATACAAACATAGATCCTTTCTGAAATGGCGTATGGATAGTATATCCAGAGTAGTTCTAGATGCAACTTGAGAAACATAGGGAACTTGGAGCTAAATAGAGTGGAAAAAGGAAAAACCTTTCACGGATGGCTCTGTTGGGATAATAGAACGAAAACAGGAGATTCGTATCCTATGAGAAAATGAATTTTCAACACTATACTACGAATTCCTACAAGGAGTAGGATATTGATTTATTATAAAGATTATGATATTGTTTCCTTATAAGGACAAAGATATCTGGCTTCCTATAAAGTTTTATTTATCATCCGTGTCTTGCGAGGAAAAGGATTTTCAACACTACTGTGAATTTCTAAAAGAAGTAAGATATTGCTTTCTTATAAGGATTATTAAGATATTGGCTTTCTATAAATATAACCATTTTGTTAAAATTTTATTTGTATTAAATCCAAATAAAAGAGACATGAGTCGTTGTTGTAAACAGTGTATGAAAAAGAGTGTCAGATGATCATAGAACATAATCGTGTGCCCCTAAATTTAAGAGATCTTATCGTAATCACACGCGTCCAGCCACCTCAACCTCCAATAATCCAGCACAACAAATATATCAATCCGTCATTTCCGAAATACAAGGACAGTAAAGGAAAAATGTCAACAGCTCTGATACCATAAGTAATGACAAGATGATAGTTTTATTTTCAATAATATGAAACCATAAGTGCAAGCTCATTTATATATATATATCAGCCCTTGCCTAAACATGGTAATACAATCATCCTTTATGAAAAATATACAACACAAATTAGGAAAACAAATTAAGAGTTATTTCATGGTATCAGAGCTTTTCTAGCACAAAGAATCAATCTTCTCTTTTTCATCTTTCGTAAGCAACCATTCCTCATACAAAATCAATTTCTTCTCTAAGTATTCCTACTAATAGTTATCTTAAGATTACACTATTGAAAATAATCTTACTAAACCCACGGGATACTGATGATATAACAGAATCATGTGCCCCTAAACTTAAGAGATCTTCTTGTAATCACACGATTCTGTTCTATCATCAGTATCCCGTGGGTTTAGTAAGATTATTTTCAATTGTGTAATCTTAAGGTAGCCATTAGTAGTACTTAGAATAGTGTTATCTTGAGTGAGATTCTCAATTGTAATATTCCAACTATAGTAAAATCTACTTTTGTAGAAGACTAAACGTAATTTTCAAGATTGAGACAAACCAGTATAATCCCTGTATGGTGCATGTTAAGGTTTTTTTTTATTCTTATCTCTTATTCCTTATATTATTGTTACTTACTTATCTTCTTTTGACACGTGGAAGAAGAAAATCAAATAGTGTTCATGTTTGAAGAACTTATAGAATGATTGATTGATCTATGTTCTACAAAGATGAGACATTATTCTTATCAAAATATGTGTTATCTACTATTCCTAAACCCATGTATTACCCATTTAATATAGTAAAAACTGTCATGGATTAAGGCATCAAGAAAAATGAGAACGTGACAGTTATTGAAAAACTATCATTAATATAATTACTGTCGCTACGGGTTTGCGACGTAGAGCGGCCAACTTTCTTCCCGAGACGAGAAAAATGGAGTCGTCACCAGTCTTTATTTATAGGGTGTGACTGGCCACCAAAATGCATGGATAAGTTGGTCTGCACCAAAAAGATATGGGTTCGGGGGTCTTTTGTGTATGGGGAAGGTATTAGCACCCCACAGCACTCGTTCAACAAACGATAATTTATTTTTCATATTATTTTCAAGAAAATGGCCTTCAAAGAAAAGAATTTTATTTTTATTTTTAAATGTCTCATGTTTTATTGATCATTATTCACAAGGTAAATAATGAACAATAATTATGAGTGGCCTAAAGTCATTAAGAAAATTTTGTTTATTTGAATTTAATTCGGCCTCCCAAAATAAATTCATCACCTCGAGAGTATTAAAGAATCCACCTTTCGAATTTCTCGTTTCCATCATAGGAATTTTTTAGGAAAAATATTAATGACAAAGATTTGATTTGTTATTTTTTTAAAATATCATAAGTGTTTTTAAAAGTCTTGGGCTTATTAGGAGGAAATGCATTTATAAAAAGATATTTTCTCAGATAAATGTTTTTTTTTTAAACCATATTGATTAAAATTACATATTTTTTTTTAGGAAACGTATTAAAAATCAAACCTTGACCTCCCGAGATATTGATCTTTACCATCAAGAATCCAAGAACATCAGCCTCCCGAACATTTCAAGGTTCCATCGTTGGGACTTTTCATTACCAAATTTTTAGTTGAAGATATTTAATAAAATTAAGAAAAATAACATTTATTGTACAATATTATATACATTTTTCAAATATCATACATGTAATCAAAATAAACATGTTAAAAAGATAATCAATAAAATCACATGTTACAAATAGCTCAAGCAACCATGATATGAAATTAGCAATAGAGATAAAATAAGAACAAGGCGAAACAAAATAAAGAAAGAAACATATCCCGAAAATAATGTCGAAAGAATTAAACTTATGTTTGGAACATAGGTAGACAAACAATATATCAGGAAGTATATCAATCTACTTTATTCGATAACAACATGGTCTTACAAAACACCGATTTTTGCATTCTTATTCAAATGTGTCGCAAGTCAAATGATGAAGAAGAAAGTTGTGGTGGAAATAGTTTATAGAGCAAACTTTTTGAGAAAATGAATAAGGAGACAAAAAATGAAGAAAATAAAACAAAAGTAACCAAATGGAATGGAATAAGATAAAAGAAGTTAGGTGAGTATAAGAGAAAAAAGAAAAAAAGTAGAGAGCGAGTGACATACCGTGTGATAGATTGTGAAGAATGAGTAGGAAGTGGTGAGAGAGAATTTGTGAATAAAGCAAGGAATAAAGAAAAAGAAAAACGAAACGAAGCAAACCTTGAGAGAGTGCAAAAAATGAGAGTAATAGACCTCCCTTTGTAATAATTTCTCCATCCCGCTAAACCTAGCCACTTAGCTCCTATTTATATTGTTTCAAAACTCTAATTTACAAATGGAAAAAATATTTTCATTCATTACACAATCAATCAAATCTTATGATTTTATTACAAATTTTGATTTTTACCCAAATTATGTTAAATCAAATTTAAAACTTTTCCATATGAGTAGGATTTTGTTTTATTTTATTGAAAAGATTTTATTTTGAGAAAAAATGGAAATTCACATTTAATAAAGAAATATTTATGATTTTGAAATGGAAAATTTAATAAAAGAAATATTTATGATTTTGTTATTTTTTTATTTATTAAAAATGATTTGATTCTAAAAATAATAAGGAAATCGATATTTAAACCAAATACTTTTTTTTTCTTTTTTTTATAAAACAAACAAAAAAAAAAGAAAATATTTCCCACAAAATATAAAAAGAAAATTACTATAAATTAAGTAAAAAAGAATGATGAAATGGAATACCGGACAAATTTAGGGGTCCACAATTACAACGATAGTTATAAGTTGCCATGAATGGATAATCCACCACAATTTTAAAATGTCACAAATTACTCATTTGATGATTGTTTATAACTATTACTTAATGAAGCAAAAATTGTGCTCTCCCGTCAACAAAAACTTAATGACGACAGTTTATAATTGTCACAAAATGTTTGTTAATTAACAACATTTTATAATTGTCATGAAATGTTTTTTAGCGACAGTTTATAATCAAAATGAAATATTTTTTATTGATTGTTTATACAAACGTCAAGAAAAAAAAAATAATGACTATATATAATTGTCACGAAAATTTTAATAGTGATAGTTTTAAAGATCAATATTGGCAGTTTTAACTGTCATGAAAATTTTTATATTGATAATTTTTAATTGTCACATGAATACCTTTATATTGACAATTCACTAGTAGAAATTTAGTTTTCATGACGTTTTTTAAACGTCACAAAAACCTTTCGTGACGTTTTTGACACTGTCACCCATCACGAAAGGTATACGTGACGTTTAAAAAAATCACGAAAATTAGCACACGTGACAGTTAAAGACTATCATACAAAATGTAGGCTTCTACGACGTTTTTTTAAACGTCATGAAAAATGATTTCGTGACGTTTTAAGACCGTCATGATTAAGACTTTTCGTGACGTTTAAAAAACGTCACTGTAAATGAGTAACCATAACGGCATTTCATTTTGTGACGGTTATACAACATCATGGAAAGACATTAAGTAGCAAGAAAAGGTCACATTACATCCTTTTGTGACGTTTTTTAAACGTCACCAAAAAAAAAAGATTTCATGACGTTTAAAAATCGTCACAAAACACTTTTGTGATGATTTAAAAACGTCACGAATTATTTTATTTTGTGACGATAAAAAAAATCATTGAAAATATATTTGATTTTGCTTGCAGACGTCGCGTAATATTTAAATATCATTTAATTAAATTGTCGATCGAAATCGCAAATACATTAATTTAGATAACAAAGTTGAAATATAGTAGGAACAAAGTATTCTCGGACTTGCTAGTATATTATATTAAACATGTTCAAATTCCTACAAACACAAATTATAGAATTAAACAAGTCTCACACACCAACCTCAACAAGGAAGCTCATCCATCAATTAGTTGCATCCCTAATTGTCGACTTTTTCGGGTTCATGAAAGATCTAATGAAAAAACAATACCCAAGTTAGATAAATGAATAACCAAAGATAGATAAGGGAAGAAAGTCACTTCTAAAAGAACGAGTCTATCTATTAAAAAGTGCAAAAGATCGTGAAGATAATTATATTTTCCACATTGTACAAGAAAAAATTCAATTAACATTCTTAAATTAACGCACTAGAAGCCTATCACAATAGTAATCTTTGCAAAT
Source organism: Momordica charantia (assembly GCF_013281855.1). Lineage (NCBI taxonomy): Eukaryota > Viridiplantae > Streptophyta > Magnoliopsida > Cucurbitales > Cucurbitaceae > Momordica > Momordica charantia. The sequence goes on from NW_028275288.1 coordinate 9,757, forward strand.
ACAGATCCCAACAGAACAAATTGATTAGACAAAAACCATCCTACGTATACTTCTTCTACATCCTTTAGTAATATATCATAAAATATCAGAATTAAACAAGTATCACAATGATTGAAAACGTACATTAATCTTCTACAACACTACAAATAATCAACGTTCATAGTCTTCCATATCAACTTACTTAATAATTTGATAAAACAACCAACATAACGACCAAACAAAGATCCCAACAAAACAAGCGCGATTAGAGCCTGACAACAAACACAAATGATTCTTTAAGCCAAATTTTTCCATTGTTAGAGCAACTTTGCTTCACGAAACCAAAACATAAATTCACCAAATTGTTCATAATTTGAATGCTTCACAAACTATCTAAGCTTCAAATTTATCCATTATTATATGTAAGCAAAATGTAAAATCAATGCACAATAAGAAAGGAAGAAATGTAGGACTTCTACAAAAAAATGTAACCTTGCAAGTTGCTATTTCTTTATCTTGTTCTCGAAGAAGATTATGCTTTATCTCGTTTATCATTTACATTCAGATTATCTGAAGGAGAAAAAAACTTACGATGGATGTATAGCATCTTCCATCTCCTTGAAGATTCAGCGTATCCAAATCAATGAAACCATCAAATTGAAGTAGAAAAAATTTGGAGACAAGGTATTAGCAAAAACATGTTCATATTGAGCATGATATTTGGGCAATCAGAAGTTATTGTCGACCAAATAGAGATCAATCTCGGTGTATCAATAAATAAATTTGAAAATTCCATTGAAGAAGTGCATGAGATATAAATCAACTTCTCTTGTCAGAATCAAAAAATCAAAACTTGTTATGAAAGAAAGATCACCAATGAATGTTATGTATTAATTTAGCATAAAGATCCAAACTGCAATTAATAATCTTAGGGGAGTATAAGGAGATATGGAGAACAAAGATGTAAGGAAAATAGCCAATGAGTTATGACTGGACCAAAACCAAAAAGAAAATATCAGTGAAACATATGCAGCAAACATACTCAATTGAAAGTATAGAATACAAATTACAAACTAACTAGAGGTGCCAACTTCCCTATTGTTATAAGGCTTTTTATAACATTTACAATAGTCATTGAATTTAGAATATATAAACCATCATAATTATCAATCTGTAAACCATAATAAAAATCAATTTGTCTTAAAGAGTTTGTCATCAACTAAATGACATTGTAGGACAACCAAATATCTAGGAGCTAGAACTGGTGACTGGACATGCTTTAGACTAATCTCACCAAACAAGACAACTTCTCCAACAAGCACAAGGATATAGTTGTCCCTTCGATTGTCTCACAGGCTTTACGTCGAACACCTTGAGGGCACTTTTTTATTTGATCACCTGTAAATGATTGGATTATGATTTAAAATCCTTGGGGCTCCATCATTCTCATTTAAAATCTAAATCCCCTAAGTTTTCTAATCCGACAAGGCATCCATATCCACAAAAATGTAATTTTGGAATACATCACCGATAATGACCTCACAAAACTCAAAAAAATCCCAAAATTCCGAAAATGGGTTTTGAACAAAAATTGTGAGAAGTTATTTTTTCACCCACTATCCCTATCTTACATCATGTTTGCTAAAGCAAGAACCAGCTTAGAAACTCAGAAAATTGAACAACTAAGCGAGATTCAAAAAATTCCACAAACCCATCAAAGATCTTAGGTCTATCAGAAAGGGAAAACATAAAAATCCCCAAAAATTGCAACTAAAAATAAAAAAGCAACATGATCCATCAAACTGAGAGAAGAATAAGAGAGATCCAACTGAGTGAGTGAGAAGCCGTGCGGCCGCACATCTCACAAGAGTAGGTTGTTGCCATTGTCGATGTGAGGCGCAGGTTGAGTAACGATAGTGAGCGAGATGGTGATGACTAGCGAAAGGGGAGAGAAATGAGGGAGAAGGTAGTCGAATGGGGAGAGAAATCGTGTTGGGATGAAAACACAAGGGAGAAGGAAAGAAAGATAGGGTTTTGATTTCCTATTTCTTTCCTTTTTTTTCTAATTTATAAATTCAAACAAAATTACTAATTTTTTCCCTCAATATTTTCAATTCCTAAGTCTTAATTAAATATTTTTGGATTGAAGGAAAAAAAATTATCAACCATTTTGGTATATCGAAATATATAGATAAAATTAAAGAGTAAAAAATAAAGATTTTCAATTGTCTGTAGTTATTATTCCTATCAAATTTTATTATTTAAATATTTTCTCAAAATCTAGAAATTTAATTTACATAAACGAACAAGAACAAAATTAAAACTAAATAACTCAACTCAATGTATCTTGATAGCTTAACAGTGATGAGTCAACATAATGACTCACACCTAACTCACACATGTAAGTGATGATAGCTTGGATCTTCGTGGAGTTCGAGGTGAACTACTGGAGATGGTCGAGATACATATTGATTTTTTTAAGTTTCATGAAATCTCGAAATTTTATGACCTTCCGTGATGTTAAAAAATCGTCATGAAGTATAAAAAATTTGCATCTATAAATATCTATTTTGGTAATTACTTTTAATTTTTTGTTTTTAAAAAGTTAGAAATTTGAAAATATATATTAGAGGGAGAGAATTCTATATAGAGTATAGATGATAATGGTGTGGGGTGAGAGTAAGGATGTCGTCTCTCATTCATTCGTGGTCGTGAAAACTGTCGAAGGTTCTATCGGAAGCCAACCTATAAATCGAAACCTCCTGCCTCATTTTTAGGTACGTAAAACTATATTCTTCACTTACATTCGTCTCAACTTGTCCATAGAGTCAATTCATGTGACCTTCACAGACTTGGTCAAATTCTTCATGAAACAGTTATTTAACTTGAAAACATATGACAGTACAAGTTGGGTAAATACATGAGACTCATTTGAAGCTAAACAAACTAACAAAAATTCATAATAACCACAAAACATAAAACAATCTCACTTCATCCACAAATATAAAGATCGAAATAGAAAACATACAGTGTAAAACCTTTTGTGATGTTTTTTAAGTTTAATAAAATCTCGAAATTTTATGACCCTTTCGTGACGTTTTTTAAACATCACTAAAAATATAATTTTCCAACTCACGAAAAGCAAAAACATCCAGTTTTCCTGCAAAAAATGAGCCTCACATTTTCAAGATGTTTCTCAAACGTCACAATAAGTTTTATATTTCCAACTTTTTGTGATTTTTTTTCAATGTCACAAAAAAACTAAAACAATATGGTTTTCCTGCAAAAAATGAGCCTCACCTTTTCGTGACGATTCTTAAACATCACGAAAAATAACTTTTCATGACGTTTTTGTTGAACCAAATTTGGGAAGAAAACAGAATCTCAGAAATTTAATACAAATCATATATCAGAGAATTAGAGAAAGAACACACAAATTTTAAGTGGTTCGACCAAGAGAGTTCTACATCCACTGTACAAGATCAGAGAGAGTATTTTATTTTCAAGACCAAAATGAAAAATTACAATCACCAATTCTTTAGAGAGCTTGCTGCTAAAAATAGTAGGTAACTCCCAAAAACCAGTTACAGAACATTTGGAAGGGGTGGTTAATCGGTTAGAACAAAGATTAACCTCCTTTAGTGAGGTAATATGTGAGGCACCATGGTAAAAAATTAACAGTTTTTCAAACATCGTGACGAAGCCAGAAATCTGTAGAACTCCGTCTTTTCCCGCAAAAAAGCACCTCTTCATTTTATGACATTTATAAAACATCACGGAAAAACATGTTTTCTTTCAACTTTTTGTGACGATTAGAAAAAACGTCACAAAAAGTCAAAAATTCGGAACACTCCGTCTTTTCCCGCCAAAAACGCGCCTCACCCTTTTGTGACGTTTTTTAAACGTCACGAAATACGAACTTTTTGCCAAACTTTTCGTGACGATTAAAAAACGTCACGAAAAGCCAAAAACTGAAAATCTCCGTTTTTTTTCCCGCCAAAAACGCGTTTTTTACCTTTCATGACATTTTCTAATAATTTTCAACAGTATTTTATTATTCATAAGCGTCACAAAAACTCAATTTTCTAGTAGTAATTATTTTAACCATCATGAAAATCTTATATATGACAATTGGTTAATTAATGACAATTTTTTGTCACAATTTGTGTTTAATAAAGGTTTGCAACATCAAGAAAAGTTTATATATGACAATTTATGACTGTCGAAAAATAGATTTAATAATATTGTACACATTTCGAAGAAATTATCTATGCATGTATATTCTAAAATGTAATAAAGTTGTATATAATAAGATCAAAGTATTCATATACAAACTAAGTATGATCAAATTTGTAAATTACAAATTTTATACAAATACTACACTATGACTACAATGATAGAATGAATGTTTTACACACTGACCCAACAAGAAGCTCGATAATTAATTAGTTGGAATCAATGGTTCTTGTCATCTTCAAGTTCGTGTAAGACCTAACCGAGAAACCATATCTAGTTAGATAAGTGAAGAAAAATAAATTTACCAAATAAACTACAGTGGGATGAGTAAGACTTTTCCATTTTAAAAACCCTATTTAAATCTCTATTTCTTATCTTTTACTTTCTTTATTTTTGTTTTGTATTTTTTTTTATGACTCGTGTGAGGAAAAAGTTATGACTCTTAAGATCTTTTAAATTTTCACCCACTAATATTAGAGCGAGGCTCAAAATTTCTGCCGAGAGCAATTTTGAGCACCGAATAAGCTATATTGATAAATTTGGTGAGGCATATTTTGTATTTTGTGTAAATTTGATAGAATTATAATATCATAATGATTGAACTAATGCTCATGTTGGCAGGTTTTTGTTAAGTAATGTTTTTCATAACGTATAAAATGCGACAATTATGTTCTCAAGGGATCTTCGGACTTCAAGGAAGATCCTGAGGTCTTGAGTTCAAATCAGAAGAAACGCAACTCCACCAAACAATGACCCCTTGCAGATGTACAGGTATGAGGACAATATGCATATTCCAGTATAAGGGCAAAAAGGTCAAAGGGTCGCCGACTCCTAAGTAATAAAAAAATAAAATAAAATAAAATGAGACAACTATAATAAATCTAATAAATGTTGTGTTCAATACGGCTCAAACACCCTACACTGCCAGCAAAGTGTATCTTCTGCCAACATATGAGCATAGTTCAATCAAATGTTAGATGATGGGTACACTTAAAAGTATTAAATCACATCTATTCCGTCCAAATTTTGGAGGTTCAAATCCCCTAGCTCATATTTGTGGTACCAAAAAAATATATATATATAGTGTACCTAGGAAACTATTTTACATGTACAAAAACTCTTAAATTTAAAAATGGTTGGCACCTACCTGAGTATAGCTCAACAAGTTAATGATATTACAACTTCAACTAAAATGTTAGGAAATTAAAAAAAGAGAGGAAGGAGAGGACATCGAGAACTTTATAGTAGTTCGGCAATGCCTACTCCCACTCTCCGAAGTCTCTTTGTTTATTTCATCGCAATGACAAGCTCCATAGGGGTAGTATTGCTTTTGTCTCTCCCATATGAAAACCATCCACCCAATGCTTCCCCTTTTCAATTTTTTTGACATGGTCGAGGAGTAGAACATCATTTTTTTCCTAAAGCACAAGAGGTTAATTTGACTTGTAATAAGGACCAAACACATCATGTCATAACAAAAAATATTCACCATTTCTGATGATTCTCCAGTAAATAAATACTTCAGTTATATGACCCATTATCTCCCAAAATGAGCGACATTAGTCATTCTAACACTAACCTGAAGGGGATGTGAATCCCGGAGCGGAAGCAGTAGAACGCGTTCTTGAATTTCTTTTGAAATTTAAAACACAGAAAAATATAAAACATGGACAATGCTGGATTTTACATTTGAAGACTATTCTTCATGTAATCCCAATGAAACAACACCACTTGATCTTCCTCGCTAAGTGTCTTGATCGAAAATTTGGATTGTGGGATCCAATTGTAAGAGATTGAGAGAATAAGAGAGTTGAGAGAATTTTTTTTAGCCTACCCTTAAGATTCAGTATATTTATAGGGACAGAAAATTTTGATATATGATATCTTCTCCTGAATCTAGGTGAAATCCTAAGACCATCAAGATATTTTCTTCTTTTAATTTAATTTATAATAAACAAATTAATTAACAATTAATTAATTTACTTATTAATTATTAATCTAATTAATAAATAATAAATAATAAATAATAAATTTAATTAATAATTAATTAACTTAAATCAAAATATTAATTAAATAAATAAATAAATAACGATTAATTATTTAAATATTACATATTTAATTAAAACTATATATTTGAATCATATTCAAATGCATCTCTGGTATAACCAATAGTTTTAATATGAATCCAATTCATATTAATTATTTGAATCCTATCCAAATATTTCTCTCGTACTTATAATTATTAAATCTTTATTAAAATATAAACTATATATATAATGTATCATAATATACATTATATGCATTCCTTGATATATAATTTGAACATTTCAAATTCTTTCAAAATCTTGATTCTCGTTTTACCCGTTGTGAGCTAACAAGGAGACCTAATAGACCTACAGATCAGAAGCTCCAACAATACGAGGTTAATTGATTAAAGTCATTAACCAAATTAACTAACATTCCTTAACTGCAGATCATTCCACTAAAGATCTGCATCTACACTATTGTCACTACAGAATATTTCGTGTCCACGGAAATTGACCATTGACGGTAGTCGATCCTTCACAAGTGCTCATAACTCTAACTAGGTCAAATTATCGTTTTACCCCTAAGTTACATCTTGCTCCTGAAATACCACTGTTCCTCTAATGAACAACGCGGTCATTGTCCGACCAATAACCGGAAGTCCCTCTTGGGCTAGTGAGAGGGTGGGGCCCCTTGTTCAAATTCCGGAGTCAGCATGTAAGGGAACACTCATCTATTTCCCTGAAGTCGGGAAGGAGTGAATTCCATCTTGCGTAGTTATGTTCTCAGCTTCCCACTCGGTCTCGTCCCAAAATGATAGGATTATTAAGTCGGCAATCTGGATCACTTTCACTCATACAAATCAAAGGACGATCCCTTATAGGTAGGAGTCCATAACTCGTTCAGGATTAAGATCGAGTTACCTGGTCATCTTAGGAGATAACAATCTATTCACTAATGGTGTTAAAGCCAATGATTAATTATTTCGTGGTTTGGTCTTATACAAACCCATTGTATAGGATGCTCCCACTTCGCATGTCTCTACATGAATGACCTGAATAAAGTCGTTTGTAACTATTACAAAGTGAGTCGTATCATAGTGTTACCCGACCTTATCCATGTACTATAGACATTTATGTTATTACTGAAATATTATCCACTTGTATATCGAGTATATATTGTATATATCGAGTATATACTGTATATATACTGTATATAAAAAATATACAATGTATATTAAATATATACTCTTTATCAGATATATAATGTTCTAGTTAATTAAATAACAACTTCACCTGCAACATCTACAAAGACTATGCACGTGTAGCCTTTATAGTTACCTTGCAAAAAAACAATAATCCAACCAAAAGAATAAATGTTAACCCAACATTAAGTCCAGCTATAAGACTAATCTTCTGATTATTTAAATAACTTAAGCTTCTACTATCTTTAGCACAAGAATGAGCATAATATTTGCCACAATTCAACTTGTTTTTAAAAAAAAACTACCAAAACACTCTTCTTCAAATTTGGACCATGACAATCGTCTTTACAAAGAACATCACCCGATTCATGACTATCAACATTGACATGTCCTTCTTCCACATCAGGATGTAAGGAAATTAGAGAGAATGAATTATGGAAATTAGAATAAAGTAGTAAATTTATTTATATTGATATATGTTTGATGGTACGGAATGAGGGGCGTCAACAATGGAGCAACATCGGGGGTGGCCTGAAAATTCTTTCGTCATTGGTAGGTTTCATAATCTTTTTGCAAAGATTGAATAATAAGATAGTTCATTGATAGACATTTTAGATATTATAATTAGGGATTCATTCTACCAAATGTACACTTTTGTTTAGACCCTTTAAGATGAAACCAATCAACAATTTAGAAATATATCATTTCTATATACATTTAAATATTATTAAATTATGCAAATTTAAAATGGTTGATTTGGGAGGTTAAATTTTAAATCTCAACTTTTCACTTTCCTAAAATAAAAAATACCCAAATAACAAAATCTTGTCGTCTTCTTCATCAAAAAACAACTACCCGTCGCCAATTTCTTCATCTTCTTCATAGGAAACACCATTTTTTCTGACAGTCTTCTTCGTTTTCTCCGTTCCCTCGCCAGCAACAGCCCTCTCGCTTTTCACCATTGTTTTCTGCAGGTCGTACCCTTGTCTTCTTCATTTTCTATCGTTTCCGTCTCCAGCAGCACATTTTCAATTCGCTTGTTTTTCACCATTGTTTGATAGCCTGTTTTCTATCGTTTACATTTTATAACTTCTAAGTTTGTTTCTGATTTCTGATTTTAGGTGTTCGATTTTGGGGTATTGTTAAGAACATTTTTTCAATATAGGGGATTATCCTAGTCTATGGATTTTTTTAACATATACTAGTATGTTATTTGATTATGTTGTTTATTTGTTTAGTTTGTTAATTATAGTGAGATATAGCCGTATATACTTTATAGCTCATAATAAGTTTATCTGAACTTCATTTCCTAATATAGTTTATATCTTCATATAAGTTTATGTTATAATGGTAACAGGATATAATTATATCTCCATATAAGTTTATGTTATAATGGTTGCTGTTATAATGAGATTATTTTTATGCTCTTGTACTCATGTTTTGCTGTTAACTTATATGTGTTTTTGGCTTGTCTGTTATATTCATTTGTACGGTTGAAATGAAATGAAAAATATTTTGTAATAAAGTTCATTCTTTAGTTAGAATATATTAAGGAGTAAATTATTGGATTATGTGAATAATTGATTTTGGCCCACACTGATTTATGGTATGTTTGATGACCATTCCGTTTTTTGTTTTTTGGTTTTTAATTTTTTAAAAACTGCATTCGGTAATTCATTCAATTTTCTGTTTTTGGTTTCAAAACCTGATATCTGTTTTTCAAAATCTAATTTTTTTCTTTTAATACTCAACTTTTTTTTTCTTTCTCATATTTATCTTTAACAAAATTTATTCTCACTATAAATTTTTTTCACCTAAATTCCTTTCTACAAAATTTATTTTTCTCTCACTAAAATTTTTATATTTTAAATTTTTATTATTATTTTTCTTTCTCCAAAATTTTCATCTTTATGTATCTTTTATTTTTTTTCTAAAGATCACTCTCATTTTTCTCTCTAAAAAGTTAATATTTTCTCGCTCTACAATTTAGTTTTTTAAAACTTTTATTTTTCTTATTTAATCTGTTTTTCCTCTAAAAATTGTATCTCATTCTCTCGTTCAATTATCTTTCACTGTAACTTTTATTTATCTTTTTATTTATTTATTTTCACTAAATAGTATATTTCAAATCTTTTTTTTATCTTTAAATTTTTTCTCACTATAATTTTTCTTTTTCTTTCTAATTTCTAAATTTTTTTTTTCAAAAAATATATGCTATATAGTGTAATTTCTTTAAAAAAATAAAATAAAATAAAGAAAGAAGCCATAGAAGATAATGATCATAGGGAATGCTGTAATATTTCCAGCGAGATGGTTGTTAAAATAGGAACTTGGTTTTCACTTAAGGGTTTTTTCGTCACATTTTTTGCTTAATAAAATGACAACATCAGTTGGCGTCAGAGTAACATCGGCGGCCTGAAAATTCTTTTGTCATATGTATACAATTTTTTAATTCTTTCAAATATAAAATCGAATAAGCATAAAATTTCAGAATTTACAAACTTGATTAAATTTCGTCGCTGAAAGCTTTAAATTTTGTAGTGTCTTCGTTGGACATACTGTATCAACTACGGCTCAACTAAGTTTATATTGACGATAATTATATCTAAAATATGAGTAGTGTCAATTTTGATAGATATTAAAAATATATATATGAATAAAATTATTAAAAGGTTTTTTTGTTTCTTAATTCAAATAATATTAGACACTTATAAAGATATGCAACGATATAAATGAAATTATTGAAAGGCTTCTCTGATTTCAAAATTTTAATATTCACAACAATTTATATCTAAAAGTAAAATAATTTTAGATAAAAGAAAAGAAAAGAAAATATTTATAATTTTAATATTATAATTTTAAAATTAGAAATTTGTTCCAGATATCCTAAAATAAATGCATCACCCAAATTTCTAATCTCCGTTCTTTATTTTTAATTTTTTATTTTAAAACAATAGTGATGGGTTTGAAATTGTAAAGATTTTATTTTTATTCTTTTCAAGTAGTGATGGATTTAATATAACAAACATCTAAAAAGATTTTCGTGCACTTGCTTTGGAGTTAAAACTCCTCGAAAATACATTACTCATTCTTAAAAACATTTCGTTCTGTTTTGAAAATGGATTCATTTGTGTATTATAGGACGAATAAGAAAATCCCACAAAAATATACTCAGGCTCCAAATTTCTTTTGAATTTATTAAAAGAAAACATACATTTTACAAAATAAATTTATATTTTCTTTTTAATAATTTTGTTGAGAAATTGATTGACGTAAATAATTTCTCCTCCCACATAAAATATCCAACACAACAACAAATATGCAAATAGAAAGAAAACAGTAAATAAAAGTTTAGGATTAGATACAATAACATTCCCCAAAATATCTCTAGAGATCTCAACAAAAGTCCCCTAACTTCTTACACAATTAATACTTAGGAACAGAAATGAAAAACTCACAATAATCAAAATCTAATTACTCCGAATGTGTTGATCTTGATGAGCTTTAATGCTTCTGCCTATGTCCGTGCTTCTCCCTTGAAACTGCCACGAAACCCTCTAAAAAACAACTCAAAATCAGCTGGACAATAACCCTTTTTCGGCTGAGAAACCTTAAACCGGAAACTGCATTTATATAGGCATTGAAACAACGCCCATGGCACTATCCCCGGCGCCATGGCGCTACGGTCGGAAAACTACGCCAGTGCACCAACCAGGACAGCACCGAGGCGCTATCTCCTAGTGCCGCGGCACTGTCTTCTCAGCCCAAGTGGACTGCAGCGTCCCACTTCTCCCTTGTTTTCATCCTGCTTCAATTATGACGCGTCCCGACTTGATCCAACGTCGTTTTGACTCCACCAATCCCAACAAATTTTGATGTCTAAAAAAGTATCAGAAATAGATAAATCTAAAATGATGGGTTTTGCTCCCGTGGGTATCCATCTTAGCTTAATCACCCCAAATCAATTTTTTTGATCAATCACACCTTTCCTTTTTTTTTCTGTTCAAAATAGATATCGTGTTACGCTAGTTGATATCCCTATAATTGAGATTCGTTTCCTAGACTAAGCAATATATGTTGGAATTTTTTGAATAAAATTATTTTTGTTAAAATTGAAGAATTACAACTTTTCATGAATTGGTACATCTTTTGTAAAGGTTATGTCATTTTATAAAAAAAAAAACATAACTTTACATGAAAAGATATGACTATTTGAATGGCCACAAGTAGTCTATAAATACGTGGTTCTTCTCAGTTTTGGAAGACAGAAAAATCATCCCTCAAAATTCTCTCCTTTCCTCTATACAAATATTTAGTGGGTTATTCCATATTTTGTGTTGACAATATGTAAATATATATATACTTTGATGGTATTGGTATATATCGCATGGTTCGATATTGGATATATTGTCTACACATCTCGAGTTTATTGATTCATGAGAGTTGTGGTTTCATTCTTGTGAATGAGCGTGGATGTAATTATGTGTTGAGTAATTACTCTATGATAGTTTCATATTTATATGAAATTAAGTTTAGTAGCATGGTTAAATGCTTGAACTGGATATATAGTTAAATATCCAAATTGCTTTTGTAATTAGAACATTCTTGTTATGAATGATGTACTTTAAAGTATGAATATGAAGTTGTGGAAAGGTCTTAATATAAATATTTGAAATTGTATGGATGCCTTACAAAAGCGAAAAATACTCTTAACTAAGTCTAACAGGCTGTCATTGATGTAAACTTCCATTTATCTAAAAGATATTGGATGTAGTATTTCATAATTGAAGTATTGTGTGTAGTTGGCAGTCTAATGAATCTTACAAATTGCTCACGGTCGGACTTAGCATATGCACTGAGTAAATTTAGAAGATTTGCAAATAATCTTGGAAACGATTATTGGGAAGTGACGATATTACGGATATTAAAAGTATTCAAAATAATGGGTTGCAATCATAGTTTGAGGATAAAGTAACGAAAATTGGATTTTTGATACTAATGATGCAAAATCCAAGGGTGGGATTATCATATTCAATGTAATATGAAATCAAGTGCAATTCTTAATGTATAATGGTAAGTCTCGACATATACGTCGACGACATAATACCATAAGACAATTGCTCTCTAATGGAATTAAATCAATTGATTATGTGAAATCAAAGGATAATATTGCGGATCCGCTTATGAAAGCTTTGGCAAGAGAGCAAGTGAAATTGTCTTCAATAGGAATGGGTTTGAAGCCTAAAATATAAGAGTTGACATAATGGTAACCCAACCTAGCTGACTGGAGATCCCAAGATCTAGGTTCAAAAAGGAAAACAAATTTATGTATACAACTCAGAGGAGCACTAGAAAAGGAATTATAAATTCCTAACCGTTCCTATTATAAAAATTAGTGCTAACCTGGAAACGGATGAGGTTAAGATATGCTTTTAATGACTCTTTAGCTCTTTTATAAGAGTGGGGTATTGCTAGGATACTCTTTAAAGAAGTCACCTATGTGGGTGTGAAGGGCCGCTTCTATGAGAATTTTTCAAGGCTGAATTCTCTAAAAACACTCATGAAACCAGGCGGTATTCAAAGCCAAAATGAATACAAACATGAGAACCATTAGTATTTCGAAGAATATCTATGTAACTATTATGGATTTGATTTACTCTTAAAAAGTTGACAATTCAAAGTTCTTTAACTACTGATCGGCTATATAAACTCCATAGTTTTACGAAGGAAAGTTCAAAGTCTTAGACTACTTATCCTGATGTAGTTATTCTTCATAAGTAATCGTACATGTTTTTAAAAATAAAATTTATTCATGTAGGGGATTGTTGGAATTTTTTAAATAAAATTATTTTTGTTAAAATTGAAGAATCACAACTTTTCATGAACTGGTACGTCTTTTGTAAAAGTTATGTCCTTTTATAAAAAAATAATAATAATAACTTTACATGAAAAGAAATGACTAGTTGAATGGCCACAAATAGTCTATAAATATGTGATTCTTCTCAGTTTTGGAAGACAGAAAAATTATCCCTCAAAATTCTCTCGTTTCCTCTGTACGAATACTTAAATACTGTGAGTTCGTTGAGTCCTGTGTGTGAAGTGCTGCATTCATAGATTGGTATATCCGTCCTATCCTGAGAGACAATTGTTCATGAAACCTTGAGCCCCATAAAGAGAACAAAATTGTTTTAAGGAAACAACCTACGTTGGGTTCAGATTTTTAATTTTGTGTTTTCTTAAGTTTTCTATACATATTTCTCCAAGAATATAATGACCAGCAAAGGAAAATACTCGAACACAATACGCCGTCCCAAGGGCAATCACACCCCTCCTTTCGTGGCATCTCTCCTCTCATCTCTCCCTATTTTCAAACTTTTTTTTCTTTTTAACAATCATCATCCCTTTCGTTTTTTTTTTTTTGGGAGAAATCACTCCACTAAATATCTTCAGTTAACAATGAATTTGAAAGATGGTTTAAAAAATTATTAGGTCAAATTATAAAGCTGAGTTTTTTTAGAAGGATAATGTCTTTGAATCAACACGAATTTGAAAAATGGTTCTAGACATGGTTTGGTCAAATTAGAAATCTATGTTTGTGACTTTGATAATATTTGATAATTAAAAAAAAAAAGTAAAAAAGTTAGAAATTTTAATTTTAGGTCTAAATAGAATCAATCAGCATGAATTTTGAACATGATTTTAAAAATGGTTCGGTAATTGTTAGACATCTATATTTCTAACTTTGATAATAAAAAATAACAAAATTAAGAAAATTTAATATTGAGCGAATCAATGAAAATTTAATTCAAACATGGTTTTAAAAATGATCTGGTGAAATTAGAAATAAATGTTTTTAACTTTGATAATACAAAATAATAAAACGAATTTATCCCTCCTACAAAATTGTCAAAAAAAATAAATAAATAACTAAATTGTATAAGAGGGTTGAACATTTCAGAGAAAAAAAAAACAACTAAAAACAAAATCAAACTACCCAAATCCAAGTTATTTTATCGTGCACCCCAAATACAGACTACATTAGGCGACACAAAACATACACTTCTCCGATCCATATCTACCTAGACTTAACATTCTCAAGCTTAAGATGTCGAACTTACGTGTCAGATGCCCAAGTATCAAAACCTCGTCTAAATAATCCAAAAAGTAAACTTTGTAAATCCCCATTAAAGTTTAAAGTTTAAGCTGATCATAATACAAAACCCACTCAATTAAACTTAAGGAAAATAAAATTTATTCAATCTCAATATGTTCATAAAACAATAAAAAGAAGAACATATAAACATCCATTCTCCTCTCTCTTTCTTTTTCTTTCTTTTTTTTTATCCTCCACGAGGGCCACATGGGTGTGATTATGATTGGTGCAAAGATTAAAAGAGTGCAACAAAATGTGGTAAATTAATTGCAAATTTGATCATTTTCTTCTCCCTCACAAATCATGCGCAGTCCTTGGGGTATCATTTCTTCTTGCAATGCAAGTTTTTTTTTTTTTTTTTCTCACTTTGGTTGTGCTTCTGTTACTCACATCATATCAAGCTATCATTTTTACAAACATTTGGTGGGCTAAGAATGCATAAAAAAGTTCAATGGGAGATGTGAATTTTTTTTCCCTTTTTGATGATATGGTGCAGCTTTTTGGGCCTCTTTGGGGTTGATAATGGAAGGGCATGGAGGGAAAATCTATTTCCTTTTGCAATTATGTCCAATTAGTTTGGTGGGTTGAATTTATTATTTTTTTTTTCCTTTTTTAGTTTCATTGTTCATCTTTTGTGCATGTGATCATTGGGTTGGGGACTTTTCATTTTTTGTTCTTTTGCCAATTTGGTTAAAGCTTGATTCTGATTCTCCAATTTTATGTATATAAAAAATATGGAGTCCCATAAAAGAAAACTTAGCTCCTTACCTATGACCTTTTGCAATATTTTTTTGAAAGGTATATAATATATATAATAGGGACGATTGAGAATTTAAAACTTCCCACCTATAAAAAAGGTTAACTAATCGAACTTACAACCTCATAATTGGAGGTATATGTTAATTACTCGTATCTTCACTATTAACTAGTTATGCTGAAGTTGGTGAAAAGTATATATATTATATATTTTTCTAAATAATGATATAAATATATATTGAATGAGATTAAATATAAAATGACTAAATATGTAGTTTAGCCTACACTATTTTGTGTTTCTTTTTTCAATTAATCTCTATTATCGTTTAAAAAGTTTCAGTTTATATATATATATATTTTAGTATGGTTGTTGATGATAAATTTATTTGACATATTACACTTTAAAAAAAAAAATTAGAAAGAGAAATTTAATAGAGAAAAAAAGTCAATTCCAAAATTTTAAGTTAGGGAAATTATTTCAAATTCCTACTTGTTGCGTAGCGCAACAAATTTTGATAGATTTTAAATCAATAAAAAATAAATTTTTTTGTTTGAGTGATTGCATGAAATGAAAAGAAAGTATTTATTTTACCATTATATGCGTGTAATTATATATAATTTTTAAAAATAAAATCCTAACAACTGTATTAGAAGAAAATAACTGTACTTTCTTTTTTTACGAACCTCTTTTCACAGGCGTATTAGGTTGCCTTCTATTATTATTTTTTTTTAATCTCCCTCATCTTTCTTTATCTCCCTTTTTTATCTGATCTCCTTCTCCATTTCTCCTTCTTTCTTATTTTTATAGGTCAATCTCTATTTTCTTTATTCTCTTTCTATCTCATCTCCTTCTTCATTTCCTTTTTCATCTCATCCTCTATTTTCTTTCTTTCTTTTTTTTTCTCATCTCATTATTTGATATACACTATTGTAGCACCACCTCCATCTCAAGTTTTTTTTTTTTTTAATTCAATTTGATTTCTTTCATTTATATAAAATTGTAATGTGGTCAACTTTCAATTAAAACCCTACCAAATCAAACTTAGAGGGGATTGGATTTCAAATTCTATTTTTTATTCTATTTTTTTAATTCCAACCAAATAGTGGGAATAATTTAAAAATTATTATGATTTCAAAATCTTCACAAATTCGGGCTTCCAAACAGGGGTTAGAGACCTAGAGGAAGGAACTAGAAATTTTCCTCTGAGGTGTAATTTCTTGTCTCTAATTATTGTAATATGTAAACTTATCGTTAGGCAAAATTATTGAAAAAAAAAATAGTATATTGAAAAATATTATGGGAAGATAGGAGATGAAGTAGGTGAAATTAGGCGAAAGAAGAGAAATTTTATTTTTTATTTTTTAATTATTCTTTTCCACCTGAGGCTAAACAAATATTGCAAAATTAACTATTTATTGACATATTAAAATTATAATGATATAAAATAAAAAAAATAAATATCAGATTATTTTTCTTCTAGGTGGTGTACTATTGCTGTAGTTGTTACCACTATTAGAAGTAAATTAGTATTTTGTAAATTTCGATTATAACTTTGAAAAAACATGATACAATGTTTTTTTGTGATTTAACTATACTAATCAAAGTAGATATATTATTTTGATTATTTTCATTTTAATATTTAATATCTAAAACTGTTATCCGATAATTATTTGAAACTACATATGATTAAAATTACAGACTATTATCTCTATTCTAAATTATTTAATGAAAGATTATGATAAAATATTTGTTATTCAATGGATCAAATTTTTGTTCAAATGTAAATACCAAAGAATATAAGAAAGATATAGTAGAGAAATAGTCGTCAAAATAGCGATTTCAAAATAAAATAGTTGGGAAAAAATATGTCACTATATAAACTTTTGAATAGGTATAGCCATAGATACATCAACCATTTCAGAAATAAAAAATCAAAACTTTGGGGGAAAGAATACCCTGGACACGTGGAGGACAGCTATTAGTGCCCCAAGGTGACCCATGAGTCATACCCCAGCTCGGACCGCCGAGATCACCACCACTAGCGTTGACAGATGCTAAGTATGAGGGCCAAGATGAACCTGGCCGAGGTCCGACCTACCGGGAAGCTCGGTGGGGGCCGATGTGAGTTACTGTCAGCAGGCGTGATTATCGGGGGTAACCGTCGATCCCGAGATTACCGGGTGTAACCGTCGGTCCCGAGATTACCAGGTGTAACCGTCGGGAGATTAGCGGGACTACCACCCATAAGTAGAGGACTTCACTCCACGATCAGGTACGATGATTTCTGACCTCGAACTAAACTGGGAATCCGACCTATACTGACTTGATCGTCGGAGTGCTCACCTTTTTGTGTAGGTCCGCCCAAGTATTCAGATCGGTCCGGAGGCCGAGTTCGAGCTACAATCTACCTCCGGACCGATCTGCAATCTGAAATACACTGTTGTGCATATCCTTGCATAAACAACATCTATTATATATAGAATTTAATAAAATTTTTATATATATTTAATTTCTTGATAAATTAATTGTATTTTATGAAATAAAAAACATTGTATTTGACATATAAGCCTTCCACGAGGCTTCCCAAACTGTCGTCAAAAAAATTGTATTTTATGAAATATTTAACATTTAGTTAAAATATATATTACTTTATGTGTGTAAAAAATATATATATAATTTTTATAAACTCTAAGGATTGAGTACAATTAATTTCAAAAGAAAAAAAACTTTAATTTAATTAAGACATGATGTTTGTTGGGAGAGAAAATCACAACATGCCATATGGATCGAAAGTGTAGGTCGGCCACCGAACTCTAGACACAGACCTGTAGATCTCGATCCCTTCAACTTGAAGCCTCAGGTGAAGGAAGGAAACCACTTAGCTCATCGATCGAGCTAAAAGATCAGAGTGTCCCTGTATAGATTTGGGAGCGACTCAAGCAGAATCAATAGTTGTCGAGATTATACTTCTGCAATCCCAATTGTGATTCTTGTAACGGAGTGTTTCACTAACCCCCACTCAACTTTAATAGTTGGCTCGCTCGAATCTTAGTTCGCGAAATTTGGCATAAATAACATTTTTACTCATGATAGTTGTATGTATTCTCGATAGAGTTAGATAATATTTTCTGGTAAAAAAAAAAAGTGAGATAATATTTTAATTGGATGGAAGGATTTAATTTTTTTTCTTTTTCTTTTTATATCAAATCCTTATTTTCTCTCCCTCAATGTTCAATCACTGTATTTAGTTATATTTAAAATTGAATTTGTATTTTTGTAAATCGGCTAAGTCGTCTCACTTGAGAATTTCGGAGTCGGGCTTCGTCGCCTTTGCACCCGCAACCACTTTGGTAAAGTGACAATTGCCCCATGAAGACTCGCTTTCACTATGGCTCCCGGCGATGATAGGTGGATCTGGTAATTGGTCTGTTCCGATTCTGATAGGTGCACGATGACGATCTATATGGAAGGACAGTTTTGTTGATGCATTCTTGTTGAGAAAGTTTTTTTTAAAATTCTCCAACTCCGGATGAGTTTGAGGCCTGTAATGGGTGCAGAACTTAGGTATTCAAAAAGAAACGATTTCTTGCTAGTGATCCGCAATTGATCACGGATAAAGAAAAAGTCTGTTTAAATCGTATGCGCTGCCTATCAAGTAAGTAGTTCATTAAGGCATAACAACAGATATAACGATTTAAAATAGGCAATTTCAAAAGATGGCCAAACAACTTTAAGTTTTCATTAATGGTTGAACGTAAAATAAAAAAATCTTTATTAATTTTTTTGTTACAAAATTACCCTTCCTAAAATGATTTTAAAATAAATATATTATTTTCTCTTTTTCATAGGAGAATCCTACCTATATTTTTGTCTACCACTAATTCAAATATTTTTTAAAAATCTTTCAAATATTTTTCCAATAAATTTTCAGGAGAATTATACTAACAAATCTAAAAAATAGTATATTCATTAAACAATAAAATCATTGAAAATGATACTAAAAATCTTAAAGAATATATAATAAATGTCAATAAACAAAATGAAATTAGAAACACAAATACTACCCAAAACAATAATGTAGTTAGAAACAGAAATACTAACACCCAGGACAAATAGACAAACACAGAACAGAGGAATAAATGGAGAAATAAATATAGTAAAGGGTGAATAAAAATGTGAACAAATAAGGTGAACATATAACGTAAAAAATAAAGTGTATTTTTGTGAACAATTATACAAAAAAATATAAAAGGCACTCTACCTACAATCTATAAAAACTCAACATATAGGCCTCTCTCTTCTCTGCTACCGACCGTCCCACTTGCAACAAGCTCTATCACCTACTGCGTTGCCCCACCTTGTTCCCTCGCCTAACAAGATCTTCTTTCTTCCTTGTTGGATTTCTGTTGTCTCCCTTTCTCCCCTGCTCTGATTGTCTCCCTCCATGATCTTCTGACGTCTCCTAGTGAGTTCTGTCTCTAAAAAAAACTAGAATGAAGGAAGGATAGAATCTAAGAAAGATGATAGAAGTTAGGATATTTGATTTTAAAAATAATAATCAAATAAAAAGGGTAGACGTGTCAAAATCAAACCTGCAAAATAGTTAGAAAAATACAAATCGACATTTTTCGTTATCAAATATCATTTAGCCATTTTTCAAAATCAGATGATAAACAGGAACATCTATCGTAAATTTTCTTTCATTAATGGGCCAGCCTAACCTCCAATAACTAGGCCCATAAAAGCTTGACTCATTGGATTGGGCTTGAGCCAGCCTATTAGATGCATTGGGATAATTAAATTTTAATTATCTTTTATAAAAAAAAAATAAAAGATTTTAAAACAAATTTTATTAAAATAGATTAAACTGATGTTTTTTTTATTTAATTTCAATTTAAGTTTCTTTTGAAAATTTGTTAACTTTATCTATAAAATTAATAATGTTATATATTTTCTTTTATTTTTCACTTTTATTTAATTTTTATAAATTTTTTAGACACTAATTTTGTTATTAATTATAAAGTATAATGTATAAAGTGTGAAATCTATTTTTTTAATCTTTAAAAAATGTATTTTTTAGAGAGAAATTTTAAAACTTTAACGGTTATATTTATATATATGATTGATCCAATTAATACTTCGTTAACCTACTTCGACTGATCAGTCCAAATATGACCCAAACAAGATGTATGATCCAACCTCCAAAATATTGATCCATGTATCCAATGCAATGAGTGTTGGGATAGGTCGAACCGATCAAACATTAACTTTGGGTCGAACTTGAAATCGGGCTTAGACCAAGTTTGATCCAACGTTTGGACCTTGAACTCTTAGATGAGGTTGAAGTAGGAGCCCATCGTACAAGATCCTTGAATGAGAAATTGCAGTAAGTAGCAAAAATCTTTTATGTATTTCATTTTTTTTTATTTTCAAATATAGTACAAATTTTCACTTACATCGGTAGTATATCAGTAGTATATCAGACACTCATATCAGTAATATATCATATTTATATCACATATATATTGTACAGACACTCATATCAATAGTATATCAAATGTCTATCACATACATATATCAGTAGTAAGATATATTACAGATATATTATAGATGTATATCATTTGGGTAACGTTGTCATTTTAAAATTGGACCTCGATTTTTTCTAAAAAAAAAGATGCTATATTTGAAAAAAAATAAAATAAATGTAGTTGCTATTTTGCTAATTCTACTAAATGTTTTTGCCATATTTGCAAGGATCTCAAATGGAATTTATATAACAAGAACCACACCATAATTATATCATATAAACATTATGGGTTCTATCTAAAAGTTAATTCCCAATGAGAGGAAAAGTCATATATATTTATAAACTTTTGTTATATCCCTTATTTTAATATTGAATCTTTAATAGAGATATAATTAGTGAATAAAGATGAGAGTCGGTTGTGGTAGAAATGGGGATGTATTCCCATTAAGGTACAAAATGTCGACGTCGATAGAAATACTGATTTTCCAATTTTATGGACATGTCGATATCGACGGATATTTGGGAAAAAATCACGGAAATTGTGAAAAATAATAAAAATTATTTTAATTAGTAAATAATACTTTAATTGTAGCTTACTACAATTGATCACTTCTAACCATCATATATAAAAATATGAGTAACTTACTTATGAAAATGTCAATGTCGATAGAAATGTCGGAATAAGATAATAAAGATTGATGAAAATAATTTAAATGAGTAAATTGAAATTCAATGTTGCTTAATTGTATTTTATTGATAATTAATAATTTATAATCAAATATAATTTTTTATTACGTAACTGAACAAGATATGAAATATTGATATATACACACACGTACCTATGATGATTATATTGAATTATTAGAAATTAAATTATGAATTTGAAAATTTTATAATTAAATTTGGAAAGAAAAATTGAAAAAAAAAATTCCATTTGAATAAAAATAGACTAATAGTGAAAATTGAAATAAATAAATAAATTTAAGTAATAATAATATTAGAAATAGAAATGGGAAGAGAGAGGAGAGGAGAGGGGAGGGGAGCACCCCTATAAAACCCCTTCCCTTCTTATTCTCGTTCAATCTGGCAGTGTGGGTATCGGACCAATGGGTTGTGTCTTTTTCTACCGATCCGACTTTTAGTTAAATTTTTTTTACGATAATTGTAGATATTGTCGAGATGTCGATTTTTTCAAGGCATTTCGACGATATTTTAATATATCGTCGATACATGGAAAAAAATAATTTCTCTCCATATGTTGATGTCGAACCCGTCGACATGTCGATGTGTCGACCGATATTTATAACGTGGATTCCCATCACATTTTCTAAATTTTACATCTAGGCAAACATTTTTCCATTTTTCTTATTTATTTTCACAATTGTTTTTGAAATCATAAACAATTAAACTTTTTTTTAGTTAATTATTTTCTAGTGAGCTGTACCTGACCCTTTCTAATTAATTATTTCTAAAATAAATTTTAAAAACACAAATTTGTAAAACAAGTTTTAAAAATTAATAATACTAAAATATGGAAAATTATCAAACAAATCTAAACAAATAGTGAAAAATATAACAAAAGAAAAATAAGAAAAAAAAGTTGAAAAAATAGGGTTAAATACTATTTTGATCTTATAATTTTAAATATGGTACATTTTAATTCCTGTATTTTTAAAATGTATGTTTTTGTCTTGTAATTTTAAAAACCATTTTAATCCCAATGTACAAAATTTTAACACAAGTTTATACACAATAGAAATCGTCTGATACAAATTTATAGTTATGTTAAGGATCCATGTTTAAAAGATAAATGGAACTAATAAGGGTTTATAATATAAGTGAGCTAGTTCTCTCATTATCAATTGATTTTAAGATAGAACTGCATGAATATTGATATGGTACCAAGTCCAAAAAACTCAAACGGATATCCGATCAAGAAATGGGAACCGACCAAGATCAATTAGTTAAAAGAGCCACGATCTTGAGGAGCATGTTAAAAGGATCTTACAAATGCTTATAGTAGACACTTGCTACTATTTTCTTCGCTAATTAGTTTTGAGATGGAATCGATAAGAGATATATGGACAAACATGATCACTCTTAAAAAATATAAAGATACCAACACATTTTGGAAGGTACATTAACTTAAAATTAACAAAAATAAAAATATAGAAGACCAAATCAAGATTTGGAAAATACATAAACCAAATAATATTTAAACCGAGAAAATATACGAAGTATGTAACAACCACTCAAAATGAGAAGAAAGGAAAAAGAAAAACTAAAAGTATGAGAAAATGATAAAAGGAAGGGGCAAAAGAGTAATTTGTGAAGTGTGTATAATGTTGACTTGACATCCTTTATGAGTCTCCCATCTCTGGACAATAAGCGTGCTCTTCGCCTTCCCACTCTCCACTGTTCTTCTACAGTTCCCTCTCCCTCTGCTCTGCTTTCCCTTCCATTTCCTTTGTCTCTCAATTGCTTTTGCTCCATAATTTCTTAGATTCTTTTTGTTTTGCTTGTTTGGAAGAATGGGGAGAGCCCTTTTGGAAATGGGTATTGTGCGAATTTGGAAATACCGAGATTGCGATTTTGTATTTTGTTTAATGATTTGATTCTGTATTTTCGGGTGAGGGAACTGTAATTATTTGCGTGAGATGTAGGTCTGTTTTCTCTCGATCGATTTAGGAAAAGATGTGGGATGGTCGTTCTTGATTTCTTTTCTGTTGAATGAATCAGAGATCTGTTACTGTTCCGTTCTGTGAATGTAAACATTTGATTTTATTAGTTTTTATTAATGTTCTGTATATTACTGCTGGATGATGATGGTCACTGTTGGCATTGTAGCAGTTAATTTGTTGCTTGGGAAATGAATGGGCAAAGGGAGTAAATGGTAGACAATTTTATTTTCAATTGTCTCTGTAGAACTGTGAACTTGGTTTATGATGCTTTTCTCAGAGACTGAGACTCACGTTTCATCTTATATGTTTTGTCTAAACAAAAATGAGAGAATTGCATTGATGCTCCTTCACATTCAGCTGGATTATAGCTAGCTTCTTATTTCTTCCTTTTTTTTTTGTTTGTCTTAAATTTGTATTTTAACTGGTCACCAATTTTATGGTGGAGGTTTTAACGCTGAGTCCCCGATTGGTATCTTTCTATGTCGCAGGAAAGTTATAGAAGTGACAGGAGGAAGTAGTAGAGGATAAACGGGGAACTACATAGGAGCAAGAATATGCCTTGGTCGAGTTCTACGGTCGATATGTTTCACAAAGTTGTGCGCCTGAAAATATGTTGTTGGTTTATACTATAAATCATTTCTTGTCCCATTGAACCTTTCCTTCTTCAGTTCTTATCTGCTTCATCATATCATCCATGGGATCCAATCACTTTTTTATCATTGCTTCCGATCTATATATCAGCTGAAGCCAGAATACAGTCTGACTTCTAACTCCCTTAGCTTCAGTTCTATATTCCAATTCTAGGAGTTCATAATCTATTTTCCATCTTCGTTTGCTTAACATTTTCTGAATCTCTACGTTTGTTTGCTTCCCCTGTGTTGTATTTTATGGTTAGTCTAGTGTGAAGTTCGGTGATCCTATTTGGACTTGGTCTCATTGTGTTTTCCCTTCTGTCTCACATCATATTCGTTTTTTAGCATAATAAAGGGTCAAAAGTAGTTATGGTGTGCCAAGCAGCGAGCCAAACACGATTTCGGGCTTTGAAACATGAAAATGGGATTGCAGGGAAGCCAACGATTATAGTTAAAGTGATTGCATGTTTTCAACCTCTGCAGAATTGCCAGGTATGTGCGGATTGGTTTTGATCATTTTATGGCTCTACATTTTATATTACATGGTAAATTATTATCGGTTGTAAGTATATGATCTTGCCACTATTCTTCTGCTAATTTATTTCTCAAATGTGCAATTGAAGTTTATTTGATGTCCTGGAACTATATGGTTACTTGTGCTGTGTTTCCTTTTTCAGGCTGAGTACTTCCGCCATTTGCTTAAACCCGTAACGTAGATCAATTTGTAATTCTTCCGATAAACTTAAGCAGGAGTTTTACTTTTGTTCTTTTAGTTGTTTGTTTCTGAAAGAATCAGTAATTGAACGTGGGGAATCAGAGACATATACATCTTGTGGTAGGTTTCACCAGTCTTGCTTATTTACCAAACCTGAAAGTGAAATGGTCGAGGGATTATTTTTGGTTGCTTTCTGAATATTTGATTTTTCCTTTTCATTGTCAACGTTAGGTGATTGTCTGTTGTTGGATGGTTAAGACCGGAGGTTTTTGGCCGCAGTCTGGGCATTCTGCTGGGAACCTGCCCAATTTGAATTGCATGAACGAGCTGATAAATTTCAGGCTGCGATGTCTGAACCCAGACACTTATATCTCTTCTGCACCGACGGAATTTCGGGGATCTTCTATCCCACATGCTCCAGGTTTGAATTCCGAACAGAAGAATGGGTTGCTGTATAACTTCCCATCTTATTTCGGGACCATGCGTCCCGATGCACTTCCATACCTTGTGGAGAAACACCACAATTCTTCTTTAGGACTTGCACGAATGACTTTACCTAGTTCAAATGCCGAGTTGTCAAAGAGGGAATTCATTATCTTTGATCAGTCTGGTAATCAAACAAGCGTAATGTATAGTTCTGGCTGTCCTGACGCTCGGATCCCTATCTCTATTAGTGCAAAAAACTGCAGTCATGGTTTAAATGATGAAGAAGATGAAGATGCCGGGGATATTGATTTAAAGAATTATTTGTTTCACAAAGATCCTTTGACGAATGGAATTGCTGGTGAGGAGAGCGAGATGCATGAAGACACAGAAGAAATAAACGCCTTACTTTATTCAGATGATGACAATCACTATAGCAGTGATGATGAAGTAACTAGCACTGGTCATTCTCCACCGCTGATTAAGGAACTTTATGATAAACAAACTGAGGAAATGAATGAGGAGGTTGCTAGTTGTGATGGCCCCAGAAAAAGGCAGAGATTGCTAGATGGTGGGCGCAAGAAATTGTCAGATGCCCCAGTTTCAGTGAAAGTAGATTATGCAATTCACAACTACGGAGTTGATACGAAATCAAGCTACACTGTTGGCGAAAGCCAAGGACATCAAATGGATTCCGGATTGGGAAAATTTTCGTCGAAAAAGGACAAGATCCGAGAGACTTTGAGGCTTCTTGAAACCATGGTTCCTGGTGCAGAGGGAAAACACCCAATGTTGGTCATTGATGAGGCTATAGACTACTTGAAGTCTCTAAAGTTTAAAGCAAAAGCTATGGGGCTGGCTACCACGCTCCCTCACTGTGATGTCGGTCAAGGATGTCAGGGCGGGAGAAAAAAGTGGTGACCAAAGATTTCTTTGCCAGAATGATTACTGAATTTGAAAAATCAATATGGTAGCGTTTGCTTGCCTTTATGGGACCCCAAGGACACCAAGAGGGATTGTACATAATGGGCTACTAAAGGAATTTAAGTAAATATGCAGATACTGCACTTTGCTTGTTGCCATTGAAGACAAAATGGGTAATGTTGACCAGAAATGATTATCTATTGGCTTTTGGGGCACTAAAGATTAAAGGAATCACTTAGATTTGACTACATAGGAGGTGACAGTGGGAGGTATTTTCTGTATTTTTGAGGGACCCCTCTTTTGCTTGAAATTGTTGAGAAACCCCATGAATTTAGTGCATGCGCATTTGGTTACTCAGGCCCCACCCTCCACTCCCCCCCTTCTCCAATATTGTGCTTCCCATCTCTTTACCTTTTATAGATAGAAAAAGAGAAAAAGGAAGAAAATTTGCAGATAATGCAAGGAATTGTGAGAGTGTAGTGTAGCATTGTGTTTCATGATGGATATGGTGGGAGCTGAGCTGGAGTTGCCCTTTAATCAATGATGTCGTAAAGGTAAGCTTGTTTTTTTCTTGCAAAGTGGGAAGTGATTGCTTTTTTGTACAGAAAGTTGTGAAAGGTGGTGCTGCTGCTCGTGAGGTATTTCACTGAAGTTGGCTTTGGATTTGCTGTTTCTAATGCTCTGTCTGTTCTGTGAGTTTGTCAGTTTGAGTTTGAAGATGATGAATAATTGGTGGATGAATGTGTTTTGTCATTATTGTTTTGTATTCTCCACCATTTTTAGCTGTTCTTTTCTTCCCTTCTGAGTGTTCTTTGCATTTTGTTTAAATCTGTCTGGTTTGCCTGTATCCCCACATCTCTGTAACAATGAAGTTTGAATTCTTATAAATTTTAAGCAGAGTTTCTTGTGGGTTGGATGTGCTGTTGGGTGAAAAATTAGCTTGTGATTAATTGTGGATACCGTAGCTGAAAAATTAGGCAGGATTTTTCTGGATTAATTGCGCTCTTCACTTTAACTGATTAAAATATATATCATTGACCAAAAATTGAAAGTTTGAAACTCATCCCATACATCGTTGAATCAAAAAAGTAAAGAAATGTTTGGATTAAAAGATGAAAAACAAGAAGAAAATATCTAATATTTTCCTCTTTTAACATTGGTTCGTGGGACTAGTCAATGTGCATGTAAGGAGGTTTTGATATTGATAGTGGTATGGGTGATCTACGGATCATCACTCGGACAAAGTTATATCACTGATGTCTGCAGTGTTCCAAGGCTACATATGATTTAGATGCCATGAAATTCTAATACCTCAACATGAATTGTGTAGATGCTAGGGTCATGTCTTTACTTATGTGCATACAATTAAACTATTTTTCAGTATTATGCAATAGCATGTTTTTGTCTTTATTTCGTCAAATAACGTAGCACAGCATGTTTCAGTCTCTATTTGATACTTGATCGCACCATCCTTGAAATTATGCAACAAATCCTTAAGCATAAAGGACATTGCTATCTGTATTGATAATAGGGACTAGGTACACAGATGAAAAGCTTATTCGAATTGCTTTCTCCTCTCGTGACTATTGTTAGAGTCGCTTTGACAAATGCCACATTGTTGTACTTCAAGCCTCTCCTGTCCCTATTTTTCTCAAACAAATTGTTTTGACACAATAATAGATTTTATCATATACTATAGTTATAAAAAAAAGGAAAATGCAAATGTTTTCCTTATTCTTGTTAAGATGAAGAGTTATTGGTTAATGAATTATTGCTAAAAACGAATTATTTAGACTTAGAAAGGGAAACACAAACGTTTTCCTTGATTTAATGAATTATTGCAAAAAAAAAAAAAAAGAAAGAAAGAAAGAAAGAAAGAAAAAGAATTATAAGGAAAAGATTATTCTCTTTCCGATATGGGGCAATATCTTTACTTTTGAAGTTTTGTGGTTGGAAATGAAAATTACTTTATGAAGAAAAAAGTACAGAAATTGTGAGCAACTTTTGAGATAGGGCCAACAAGCTTGTGATATTCACTTCCATATTCACATTGAAAATATCTTGTTACATTTATTTAATATTCTTGAATTAGGGGTAATTGACAAAAAAATCCTAATTATAAAGGAGTTGTAGACTTTTGACTCGCTCATTGACAAAATAAGAATGTTAGGTTTGTTCTTATATGAATGTATTGTTGAGATAATTGAGTGAAAATAGGAAATCTGTATGCTAGGAGGAAAATGATTTTCAACACTACTGTAAATTTCTACGAGTAGGATATTGCTTTCTTATAAAGAATAGGATATTGACTTCTTATAAATATAATCCTTTTGTTTTATTTGTACATAATTCAAACAAAAAAGACTTGAGTGGCTATGGGCAATTGTGGGCAGTGTGTGAAAAGGAGTCGGTATGTCGTGGGTTTGGTGAGGATGTTATCAATTGTGTAATCCTAGGTAGCCGTTGTTAGGCTAGAAGAAGATATCATTGTAGTTCATATCTTGAGTGAGATCTTCATTGTAATATTTTCAACTATAGTAGAATCTGCTTTCTCAAAGATGGAAGGTAATCCCTACAGTGTTAAGCTTTTCTATTCATACTTATTCATTTGTTATTGACGATATGATTTTTAACCTATGGAATGAAAGAATTGAATAGGTCTTTCTCAATTTTGGGAGAAAAATAATTATTTCTCTTATTGAATAATAAAACCCTAAGTCACCAATAAGACCCTAAGTCACCTTAAGTAGAGGTGAGAAACAAATTTAAATAAGGAATGTATCAGAATCATCTACCAATTACAAATAATAAAAGAAAAACAATTAATAAAAATTTACAATAATTATTTACTAAAAACACCATAAAACCAATACTTCCCCTCAAACTAGTTTAAAGATATCTTCCATTGCCAGCTTGTCAATCATTTATCAAATTGCATTTTTGGGAAGTCTTTAGTCAGCACATTAGCAATTTGCTCTATTGTCGGTAGGTAAGAAGTACATATGACCCCTGCGGTGATCTTCTCCTTAATGAAGTGTTTGTCAACCTCAAAATATGTATTGTCCTATCACGTAGGATTGAATAGTGAGCTATAGAAATGACGGTCTTGTTGTCATAATAAACACAAGAATACATGCCTTCTGAGAAACTTCAATTTTCTAGTAGCCTTTTTAACCATATACCCTCATAGATACCATGAGCTAACGCCCTAAACTCTACTTCAGCCCTACTTCTTGCCACTACATTTTGTTTTTTTCTACGTTAAGTAACTAAGTTACCTCAAACAAAGGAACAGTAACTAGATGTGGATCGTCTGTCAACAATACTACCATCTCAATCGGTATCAGTATAAACTTCGACCTACAAATGGCATGCTTCCTTTATAGTATACCTTTGCCTAGAGTTCCTTTTAGATATCTTAAAATCCTATAAACAACTTTAAAATGAGCTGTACTAGGAGCATGCATGAATTGCTTACCACACTTACTTCAAAGAAAATATCAAAACAAGTGTGAGACAGATAAATGAGTCTACCATAAGTCTTTGATATTTCTCCTTATCTCTAACTTCTTCATCTTTCGTAGCTTGGAACTTCAAATTCAATTCCACAGGAGTTTCAGTAACTCTACACCCAAGTAAAAATGTCTATTTAAGTAAGTCAATAATGTATTTCCTTTGATTAACAAAGATTGTATTTTTTGATCTAGTAAATTCCATCCTTTGAAATATTTCAAGGTTCCCAAATCTTTAATTTGAAATTCACTAGCAAGTGATCTTTTCTTCAGAAAGGCCAATCCGTCTACATCATTGTCTGTGAGGATAATATCATCAACATATACAATCAAAACAACCATTTTGTCATTTCCACTATGCTTATAAAAAATTGTGTGATCTACTTTGCTTTGGAGGAATTCGTAGCTAGTGACTGCTTTCTCAAAATGTTCAAACCATGCTCTAAGAGACTGTTTTAGACCATAGAGAGATTTCTTTAATTTGCACACACTTTATTATTTTCAATATCCATTTCAAAACCAGGGGTAAATTCATACCTCTTCTTCAAGATCTCTGTTGAGAAAGACATTTTTGACATCCAATTGGTGAAGCGGCTAATCTAAGCTAACAACAATAGATAAAAGAACTCTGATAGAGTTAATCTTTAGCAATGGGGGCAAATATTTCTTGATATTCGATCCCATAAGTTTGAGTAAAGCCTTTATCTACCCACCTTGCTTTGTATCTCTCAATGCTACCACATTGCATTTTATAGTGAAAACCCATTTGCATCTTAAAGTTTTCTTCTCTCTTGGTAAATCTACAATGTCTCATGTGCAATTTTTGTTTTAGAGCATTCATCTTCTCCATAACTGCTAATTTTGTAATTTGAATTATTTATAGCCTCCTTAATATTCATTGGAATAACCATGTTATTAATCCTAGAAGTGAAAGCTTTATGACTATTTGAAAGGTTTTTATATGAAAGGTAATTAGCAATATATAGGATATTTAGTGCACCTATGAATACCTTTCTTAAGAGCTATGAGAACATCAAGATTAGACACATTAGGTAAGATGTTTTGAATGGGAGAAGAAGCAAGAATAGGAGATTCGTTACGAGAACTTTCAGTATCATTCCTCAGAGTATTAGACTAGTTTGGTGACAAGTCAACTCTCTGATCTTCATTCCTTTGATTTGGTCGCCTTTTAGTTTAAACCTAAAGCAAGATTTTGATCACTACGGTCATTTTGTAGTATTCTCCCCCTGAATAAGAATTTTCTACACTTGACATTGAGGAACTAGAAACATCGAGAATAAATGATATTAGGAATAAGGGTAGAGATATCCCAAAAATTACCTTCATAACTGGATTCCTCCCCTAAAGTAAATTTTGGGTAAAAAGGGTTGATTTTTTTACTGAAAGATAAAAGATTACATGCTAGTTTAGGAACATGAGGAACATATTTTAAGGTAATAGCTTCTGTTAATCGAATAGTTTCTTTTTCCTGCAATAGAAGGGAAACTGCCATCTGTTATTCGAATTTTTTTATTACAATAAGTAGGAGAGTAAGATTGAAAGAGTTGAGAGGAACTAGCATATGATCGGAAAGGATCGATAATCGACAAGACATGATAAATCATGAGGATAGTACCTAATTGTGCCAAGGAAACACTAGGATTACCAGATGATGAATTAGTATTTAGCAGCTTGAGGAGTTGATCAACTTACTCTTTATTGAACTGGTAAGAATCATAGTATTTGCAACTGAAGACAACTAGTTGCCACCACTCCTCTCACTCATTTATTACTCTTCCAGTTAGCTGGTTTTCTATGAAGCTTCCAACAAGTTTCATAGATTGTCGAGATTTATTACAATAGTCACACGATACGGGAATTTCTCATTTCCTTATTTTGATATGATTTGATGCTTTATTCGCAAATACTTTAGTCACCGATGCAGAATCTTCAATAGTGTTGCTTGTACTTTTCTTACCGAGCATAACATTCTGACGACTTTCTTCACGGCGAACTTTAGAAAAGACTTCACTAACGGTACGTTGGAAGTGACTGCTTACCAGTAATATTGCCTTTGACCTCATCAAATTCACATTCAAGCCAACAAGAAATTTATAAATTCGACATTTTTCTACGATTTTCAAATAAAGTTTAGAGTCATCCGATCATTTCCACTCATGAGTATCAAATGAAACTAAATCTTGCCAAATTCTTTTCTTAAAATAAAAATACTTGGTAACTGTATATGTTCCTGGTCGAATTTCGCTCAACTATAGAGTCAGTTCAAAAACCTGAGACTGATTCCCCAGATCATAATATATCTCTTTCACATTGTCTCATAATTCCTTTGTAGTGGAATAACACATGTAATTGGCACCGATCTCCTCATCCGTGGAATTAACTAATCAAGTCATTACCATGGAATTTTCAATGTCCCACGTAGTAAATAAATTCTGCAACCGTTGTTTTTTTAATCTCTAGTAATGTAGCCAATTTTGCCTTGCCCACGAAGATACATCCGAACACTTTGAGTCCAACGAAGAAAATTGTCTCAATTAAGCCAAATGTTAGTTATTTGGACAAGATGACCACTGGGATTGAGCTAGGTTTTTAGAAATCTTAGAGTTTGTTTTTTCTTGAAGATACATCAACCATAGCTATTGATTATGCAACAAAAGACCATAATGACAACAAACATGAAGGCGTCGACAAACATGACCGTGATGACCCGCAACCTGACGATAAACATGACTCGCGATTGAGCCTTAACCCACGAAGATGACGACCCGTAAAACCTTGCAACGCACCAACGGTGATGAACTGATGAAGGCGTCGACGGCAGTGATGTATGCGGCGGTCGGCGATGGTAAAGGTGGGCGGTAGCGATAGGTGGCTAAATTGGGGGTTAGGGTTAGGGTTTCAATCTTTTGATTCTAATACCATCAAAACTATAAATCTTTGATTTTAATGTTGGGCAAAAAAAACATATGGAGGAAACAACGTTGGACAAGGTAAAAAATGTAGAAAAATAATTAAAAAAACATTCAATTTAATCTTTCAATGTTGGGCTAGGCCGACATTGTAAGCCTACCATTAAACGCAACGCCAGCTCCATTGCATGCGACGGGGACGATCCGACGGAGAACTCTGATAGCGACCTCCATCTCTTTGAGCGACGACGCATCGAAGCCCTAGATTTGTCCCCATTTTTCGTTGGTACGTCTCGAATATTTCTCTTTTGTTTTTATCGCTTTTTGCAAATTATTTCCTGGGCTCTTTGGGGCTGTTTTGAATCGATAATTTCAATGGTTTGTCGATCAATTTTGGAAAAATCACAAGCTACATTTAGGAGGGGAAAAATACTAAGCAAAAAGAGGGGTCGGTGACTTACCTGCTAGTTTTCCTTTTTCCCTGGTCTTTTGTGGAGATTAACTTCCATTTCTTTGTTGTAATAAAGATCTTTGGGGTTTACTTTCATGATCTCAAGGCACATGCACAAGAACAACTAAATAGGAAATCTTTTATATCTCCATATCTGGATGGGCAAACTATAACTTCTTGCTCAAATGTAGATTATATTTGAACTATCAACGCGCTTAAACTTGAAAATACTAAGTCATTTTGTGCTATTTATGTAAATTATTATTATTTTTTCTTGATTAAGGGTTCTTTGTGGAATAATCACAACATGATGCGGTTTAGTCGTCCACTCTGTTATGTATTTTAAAATTTTCAGGATTTGTAGATTGTTAGAAATTTTCAATTATATATATAAGAAAAAAAACTAGACATTATTTTTTTCTTCAATTAAGTAATTAATGTAATAGATTTTTTAACTAAATGGGAGAAGATTATGGCTCAATTACCGAAACATCTAAGTAAAGAATAAATTTGAAAAAAAAAAATAAAGGTTATTTAAGGAAAGAAAATATAATATAATAGATCACCTATATATTAGAAGATATTTAAAGATATAGTATCATGAACCATTTATCAGGTTCAAAATTTTATAAATAAATAAAAGTAATGTATTCCGGTCAAAAAAATATTCAAAAACTAAGGGCAAAAGCATTAACCGCGAAACGGGGTTTTAGAAAATTGAAGAAGACCTTTTCGAACTTAATTTAGAAAACGGGTGAGGGTTGAAATATTTCGGTTTTTAGAGTGTTGCGTCTGTTGAAAAGACGCATTTGATTAGTTTTATACGAATGCGTCTCTTAAGAGACGCATTCACTACTCCATCGGACGACATAACGGAACGACGCTTGATGGTATAACGAAACGACGCTTGACGGCATAACGGAACGACGCTTGATGGCGTAATGGGACCACGCTTGACGGCATAACGGAACGACGCTTGACGGCGTAACGAGACCTGACGACCGACTAGATGCGTCTCTTGAAGAGACGCATCCGGTTTTTTTTTTTATTATTTTGTTTTTACTTCCCTTCACATCTCATCCTAATTTTTATTAAACACCATAATTACGATATTCGTATTAAACAACTTCACTCGTATCTCATCTTAGAGGGATACATACGTCGTCGTTTTTTGTTGAATGGACATCACTACGTTTTTTTCTTTTGAATTAATTGTTTTTATATTTATATTATTTTGTGAGTATTTTAGGTTAAGAGTTTATTACTTTATTTAATAAATTTTGATGACTACTTTTTTTAAAAAATATTTTATTCTTTTTATTAACTTAATAATTAATAAATTTTTATAATAAAATCAAAACTCAAACTTCATAACTTATCTAAATTTTTAATTTTCGATTAAATATACTTCATAAATACAAACATCAAAATTCATAAAAAATACATAGTTAAAATTGAAATTGCATGTCTTGAATATCATTGATTACAATAAAACAACCTCAAAATTCTTAGAAAAAATTAAGACTTAACCTAATTCCTATTCTTGGTCATTTGGATCATCATCAAGGATATTAGTTTCTCTTCGTTGTTGTCTTCTCCTACGATCTGGTAACACTCCTTCAAATGTATCGATCGATATATTTCGGTAATATTAGATAAATGGATTCTACTGCTATCAGTCATATTGGGCATGACATTCTGGAAAAAAGATGAAAAAAGTTTATACTGGTAAATAAGGTGGTATAAAATTTAGTTATGATGTTAATTACCAAATAATTATATGATGCTCCTGCCCTGGTGAGAAATCTCCTACTAATGCGATTGAACCAAGTATTATAATTATGATCAACGTCTGCACCCTCATTTATAGGGAGACCATTCATAGTATTATTTTGGCGGTTTTCCCACTCCTGAATCTGGGGAGCCAAAGTTTGTTCCCAATTTGTTCATGACGCCCGCGTAGGTCATATGTGTGGAGACGTATATCTGTGTTGCAATGTACAAGAATATATTGTACCCACCCAATTGACGCATAACACGGTCGGGAAATTGCCACTCTACCGCATAAAAACATATGAGAGGACTCCTAGTCGTCCATATATGCTGACCATGAAGGCAATACTTGGGTAAGCGCCCGAATAAGTGCCTATATGGCTCCCAAATAATCTGCATTAATTTTGTAAGATAAACCCAAAAAATAAATCCAACGTTAATAAACAATCATACATAAATAAATTAATAATACTTGATCCGGCATGAGTTGATCCAACATGAATCGGTATTGGATAATTATTAAATCTTATTAATCTCTAGCTACAATGCAAGTCTATGGTTTTATTTGAAATAAATACAAAAAATATTTATTTCTCATAATAAATGTCTACTCAATTTCATCACATTATGTGTGATTTCAACTTTAATTAAATTTGTTGAATGAATTAGAACTTGAGTAAAATTTGATTTCGTGGGTTTTCAGCTGCTAGCCTATTACAGTATCAAATATAATTGAATTTAAAAATTGGTCACAAGATATTGTTTTCCAAAATGATATAATGAATAAAAATCCCTTTCTTTAACAATAATTTTATTTTAAGGACTGAGTAGTGCACTTTCGTGTAGTCTCGGCTCCCGTGCAGGTGCAAAAAATCCTTAGTAATGTTCTTTCGTGGAGTTTCGACTCTTGATGCATCGAAACCATCATATTTTTCATAATATTAAATAGATTTTTCTAAAACGATGTCATGTAAATTCCCATGATGGAGTTGAGATTATAATTTCTCAAATTCTTGAGGTAAAAACTTTCTTTTATTTAAAGGAAAATGTAAACATGATATTAATTAATGACCCTAACACATTCATTGTATCAAATAATTTTTAAAAATATTTGGATAATTGACTAAATATTGATCATAAGTAAACTCTGTCTAGGTGACTAGGATGATGTATTTGGGAACACCTCAACCTGCGGACCTACCTACGAGTTAATGAATTGTTGTTGAGTTTTTATCCAAATGATTTTTTTTAAAATCAAATCTATAATTAAATACTTATTTACAAAAAAAGGACATTTTTTTTATATAAGATACTTGGATAATATAAGATAAAATATGGTAACCGTTTTTAAAACCGGTGTTGTAGGGTGCTAATACCTTCCCTACACACAAACGACTCCCGAACCTAATTAGGTGTCCAATCACATCTTCAATCTGTTTGGTGGCGACTCCAAAATTCTTTATTTAAAGAATATCCTTAACAGAGGACGTCGGCCGCTCCGCGTCGCGATCACGTTGCGACAGCTTGGCGACTCCACTCGGGACATCAGGTAATTATACCTAGAGAGTTAAGCCATTATTTTATCTTATATTATCCTTAAGGGTCATTTGTTTTTTGGAATGTAGATGTCCGACATCTTCAAATGCCTGGAATCTCATATGTCCGAAATTTTAGATATCCGAAATTTCAAATAAGCAGGTTTGTTTTGTAGGAAAATTTATAAGGATATCTGGGAATATTTTTATAACCACGTTTGTTTTGCAGATTTATTCATGGAAATATTGTAAATTATGTAATGTTCCAAAAATGCCCTTAGCCGTGTTAATTTAATATTATTTGAATTCGTATAAAATTTTACTTTATATTTTTATGTCAATTTTAGTTTATGTTTGGTGAATATTGGAATAGTAAAATAAACCAACCTTAGATTTGAATCAAAATCAAATTAAGATATTATATCATTGACTAATGTTTATTTTATATCTAAATGTAGCATATAAATAAATTTATATTTAGACATTTATTAATGAATTAGTGCATACATTTATTTTAAAATAAGATAAAATAAATGAGAAATAAATATTATTGATGAAAAAATATTATAGAACAAAAACGATAAGAGACAAATTGTCAAAGAAGATGCCCTCAACACGGAAATCTTAGAAACTCATGTTATAGGAGGACATCTAAAATTGCTCAGATGCCTCCCGTATAGGCATCCTAGGATGTCCGGGCATCTAAGAATGCCCAGGAATCTAACATTCCTATCAAACAAATACGAGCATGTGGATGACCATCCCAGATTTCCATGAAACAAACCGCCCCTTATTGTTTGGTCCATATATCTTTATTGTGTGTGATTTATAATGATATTTTTGTACATAACGTTATACTTTTAATTTATTTTTTCACACACGCGCACAAGCCTCCTACCCGGGCTCACCCTTTAAGTTTAGAACGTGGTGCTCTGGTTCCCATGGAGGAGCATGAAATTCCTCGCTCAAGTAAATTCTTGTTAATATGGTCTCTTTGATTAGCATAAGAGTTTGCTTGGGGCTTTTGATCATCTAGGAATGTTAGGTCTCCAAATGTACACCGTCACACATATTCTATAGAGTCAACCAGTGATTACTTAAAGCTTGAACTTTAAAATATGCCTTCACTACATGATGTGGTTCAAATACCTTGTTTGATCATCGTGTTATTAATATTGATTATTTTATTAATCTTGTATTCTAAGTTCATATATATTAAATTCATCGTTGGAATCATCAATATTGTGCAAATTCTCAAAACTAGATTGTAGTACCAAATATAAGGAGGTGTTTTTACTGAGGTAAAATCAAAAGAAATCTCAAACCTATTAAAACCAAGCAAGTCCATTGAAAGAAACTTCTTTTTGAAAAAATGATTTTTTTTTAATTGGGAGTCAAAGATTTACTCTCTTATAATCGGGAGTAGCTGCACCCACCCCAAAACCTAGACTCGAGAGAAGTTCAAACTTGAGATCTAAAGCTTGTATGACCAAGAGATTCGGAGCTTTGTCGATTTTCGTTGCTGATTTTCAGGATACAAAATCGAATTTTACAGAAGAAAAAGTACAGGGGAAACCAAATACCTTTGAAGAACTTTTCTTCTACGGTTTCCTCCCAACAACACCACCACTACGTCTTCCTCGCTATCCTCTTAGGTCTCGGGATCGTGCTTGTGGTAGCACATTGATCGAAGAGAGGGAGAGATTGAGAGAGTTTTGAGAGAGATTGGATGGGAGTCCTTTTTCTTGTTCTGCGTCTTACTTCTACTTCTTCTTCGCTTCTCCAACACTTGGAGAGGAAGAAGAAGGTGACGTGGGGTAACTCCCCACGTCACAACTCCTCCCACTCCCCTGCAGAATTGTAGGGGAGTTAATATTAATAATTATTAATAATATTATTATATTAATATTAATATATATATATAATTAATATATTATATAATTAATTAATCAAATTAATTAATATAATTAATTATTAATTCAATTAATAATAAATATATATATACATAAATAATTAACACTTAATTATTTATTATAAAATTAGAATCATATTCCAAAACATTTCTCTCGTATAACCTATAGTTTTAATGTGCATCTTATGCACATTATTTTAACCTATAGTTTTAATATGAATCTTATTCATATTAATTTATTTGAATCTCATTCAAATAATATCTCTCTAATATATAGTTTTAATTTACAATTAACTATATATATTATAATGGATCAATATACATATAATCCCTTAAGTAATTTGAACATTCAAATTCTTCAAAAAATTTGATCCTCGTTTTACCCGTTATGAGCTAGCAAGGTGACCTAATGGACCTACAGATCCGAAGCTCCAACGATGCAAGATTAATCGGTCAAACTCATTGACCGAGTTAATCTAGATTCGTTAACTACGGGTCATTCCACTAAAGACCCGCAGTTGCACTCTTCTCACTACAGAATGTTTTCGTGTCCATGGATATACGACCATTAATGACGAGTCAATCCTTCACGAGTGTTCGTAACTCAAGTTGGGGTCAAATTATACCGTTTTTAACCCCTGAGTTACATCTTACTCCTTAAACACCACTGCTCCTCTAATGAACAACCCGGTTATGGTCCAACCAATAACCGGAAGTCCCTCTTGGCCAATGAGAGGGTAGGGCCACTTGTTCAAGTCCCGGAGTCAGCATTTAAGGGAACACTCATCTACTCCCCTAAAGTCGGGGAGGAGTGAATTCCATCTTGTGAAGTTATGTTCCCAGCTCCCCACTCGGTCTCGTCCTCAAATGGTAGGAATGTTGAGTCGGCGACTCGGGCCACTCTCACCCATACAGATCAAAGAACGAGCCCTCACGGGCAGGAGTCCATAACTCACTCAGGATTGAGA
Organism: Momordica charantia; assembly: GCF_013281855.1. Taxonomy (NCBI): domain Eukaryota; kingdom Viridiplantae; phylum Streptophyta; class Magnoliopsida; order Cucurbitales; family Cucurbitaceae; genus Momordica; species Momordica charantia. The sequence goes on from NW_028275288.1 coordinate 49,094, forward strand.
ATGAGTTGTCTGGTCATCCTAAGAAATGACAATCTATTAGTTAACGGTGTTACAACTAAAGATTGCCTATTTCGCGGTCCGGTCTTATACAAACTCATTGTATAGGATACCCCCACTCGCATGTCTCCACACGAACGACCTGGATCGAGTCGTCTGTAACCTTTACAGAGCGGACCGTATCCATAGTGTTGCTAGGATAAGGTACCCAGCCTTATCCATATACTATAGACCCTTTAGGTTATTCACGGGACATTATCCATTCATATATCAGGGGTATATCAAATATATATCCCGTATATCAACTATATACCCAGTATATATACTGTCCGATTACATCACAAATAACCTTGGATGTTTAGTTTATTGGATTTTGGACAATGCAAAGCTATGATTCAACAACAATTTATTGAATAAAACTTTATTAAATAGACATTTGTTTTTACAAAATACAAACTATGAGTTTAGGGCAACACACCCAACACACACATGGTAGACTTTGAGAAGTTTATACTCTGCCCCGAAGCAGCTTCATAAAGGATAAGGATATTTTTTATCCAGGCACATTCATTAGCATTAGCTTTGCAGAAAATCAAACTATCATCAGAAAAAAATAAGTGGGAGAGACTTGGACAATTACTATTAATAGAAACACCTGAAATAAGGTTCTGGTTATGAAAATCGTGAAGGAGAGAAGAAAGACCTTCGGCACAGATAATGAAAAGGTAAGGTGAGAGAGGATCACCCTGGCGGAGCCCCCGGGAAGGGCTAAATCTCCCCTTAGCTTCTCCATTGATGAGAATCGAAAAAGAGACAGTAGAGATACAATCCATTACTATAGCAACCCAGGTCTCATCAAAGCCCATCTTTAGCATCACTTGCTCCAAGAATCTCCATTCAATGCGGTCATAAGCCTTACTCATGTCGAGTTTAAGCGTCATTAGCCCTTTCACCCCTTGTTTCACATTCCTGATATGGTGAAGGCATTCATGAGCCACCATTACATTATCTGTGATTGCCTTTCTTGGAATGACGTTGATTGGTTCTCCGATATAGTATCCCTCAAAATACTCTTAAGACGATTTGCAAAAACGTTAGTAACTATTTATAGGATACATTACATAGGCTTATTGGCCTGAAGTCTGTGGCCATCTTTGGATTTTGAGTATTTGGGATGAGGCAATGTTCTTATTATTCCAGGCTCTAGCAGAGCACTTCCGGTTTAAAATATTTAGGCAACTCTCGATAGTTTTATCACCAATAATATCCCAATACCTCTGGTAAAAAAGCCGGAAACCCATAAGGACGGGGCCTTGGAAGGATGCATCTGCTTAATTGCATTTATTATCTCCAGTCTGCAAAAAGGGCAGATAAAATGGAATTCATACCTGGGGTGACTCGATGAGAGATGCTCTGGAGAACACGGTCCATATTTACTTCAGAAGGGTGGTTAGAAGTGAAATCGTCTGAAAATAATCAATGAAAGTGTCCTCAATCCCCTTCAAATTTGTAACCCAGTTCCCTTCTTTATCAGTAATACCCTTAATCTCATTCTTTTTCTTTCTCATTGAAGTCTTCCTATGGAACCATGTCGTATTCCTGTCTCCCCCCACTTTAACCAGCTTTCCCGGGATCTCTACCACCAGTACAATTCCTCCTCATCAAGGAGGTTGTCAAGATCCCTCCATTTGGTGTATTCAATCAAAATTCAGATGTAGTTGTTGATCATACGCCTCTTCAATAGAACTCTGCTTCCTGATTTGGTTTATTAAGTTTCTGTTAATTGATTTCCCCCATTTACTCAGCTTCCTGGAGCATAAGGCCAATCAAGAGTCAAAGGTTATCAATGAATTTCTAGCACCTTCCCAAGAAGCCTTAATAATTTCTTTGCACTTAGGATGCCTCGCCCAATTTTCTTCAAATTTAACTCATATATTTCTTTTGCGCCTCGAAAACACATCTGATCATCGGGGAAGAGCTCCAACAAAATGGGTTTATGATCTGATTTTGTCCAACTCAAGTGAAAAGCCACTGATTTTTTGAACATGTCACTGAAAGCCATATTTCCCACAAAACGGTCAAGACGCTAAAAAATCTTGCCACCAGAGACCAGTCTCTATACAAAGTAAAGAACTACCTTGGTATCCCAAATCTATAAGGTTACAATCCTCTAAAGCATTTATGAAATCTTCCATAAGACGAGGATCACGTGTGGCACCTCCATTTCTTTCTTTCGTGTCCCAAAGAATCTCTTATGGTCACCACCAATTACCCAAGCCGAATCATCATGGTTGTGTAACCGACGAACAAGTTCCCACGTGAACTTCCTAGCTTGTTGATCCAACTGACCATTCAAGCCTGTTAACGGCCAACTCTCACCTTCCAGGAGATCATGGCATCAATATGAGCTGAGGAATATGATCGAATACACACATCAATATTCTCCTTCCAAAGTAGACAAATACCTCCCCTTAGTACCATTCTATCCACTGGAAAACACCATAAAACTTAAAAGTTTCATTCATTTTATTCATAGAAGCCACTTTACATTTCGTTTCACATAAAGTAAACTTTGGGGATTATTTGAAGCTATAACTTCACGACACGCTCTGAATGCCCGAGGATTCCCCAGACCCCGAACATTCCAACATAATGTTTTCATGGCTCTCGGCGAGGCTGAATCACAGCCTCTGTTGATACACAAAGCAAATTCATCTCAGCTACAATCTTGATTTTCCACCAACTTAGTTTTCTTTAGAAGAGGGCCTCCCTCCTACCCGCTTCCTTTCCTTTTAATGGTTTCAACAGTAGGTACAACCGGGCTCTCCTCCGTAGTCTTTATTTTTGCACGTGCTCTCTTTTTCTAGGACATAATTTTTTGTGGCTGTGCTGTCCCACACCTCTTGTCATCAGCTGTCAAAAGAGCTTCATGGGTCACAGTTGTAGTTGACCCATGTTCACCTTGCTAGTTGTCAATCAAAGATTTTGTCTCTTTTGGAAAGTCAGCCATAGTAAAAAGGGGTTCCAATTCCGAATCAGATTGAAAAGGAATTTGCACCTTCTCTCCTCCATCACCATTAAGACTTTCATTAGACATAATAGATTCCATATCACCTGTTGATTCTTTGCAACTTTCCTTCTAAAGGTCCTGCTGTTTTTCCGGCACCGTCACCGGGGTACTACCATCGGTGCCACCACCGAGAAAGATATCCTCATTCCCGTCTTGCCTATCATCCAACCACATTTGTTTCTGTGTCTTTGAGGGTTTTCCTTTGGGGGCCTTGGTAACGTAACCATAGCTCAAATTGTTCATTCTTCGAATCCCCATCCTTACTTTCAAAAAAATATCACAGTCTTTAACATGATGGCCTAGCATTCCACGATAAGAGTAGAACTCAGGGAGACGTTCATACTTCATAGGAATCCAAAAACCCCCGATAGGTCCATCAAGGTTCAACTTAATTCCCCTTCTTAATGCCTAGAAATATCATAACAGACACGAACTCTGAGGATCTCGCCACAACAGTATTTCCCTTTGTTGCAGTCAACCTCTTCAAAGGAACCTACAGCATTTCGCAGGCGAATTGTCATGGTTTTATTCCTACAACCTTGATGGAGATTGTAGAAATGTATCCATAAGGAAACTTTATCAAAACAAATTCATCTGGCTTAACCATCATGTTTGGTTGTTCAAGAACAAGTAGGTACTTATCAAAGATCCAATGGCCTATCTTGAACACACGATTTCGGTCTACAACCCTTGGAAAGGTAAATTGATAGATATTCCTACCAATACTTTCCACCGAAAGACCACTTTCAATTTTTCATGCACTCTTCATTGTATTCTTGATAATCCCACAGGAGATAGTACGGTTTGCCATCAGTTTCCCCAACAGACTCAAGGTCATAGCCTTGCCAGTTTCTTCTGCCGCTTGTCTATCCACATCCACCACAACTTCTTCTTCATCCGTTGTTAGGCGCAGATTCTTCCAACCGTCTATGAGATCCTCCTCCGCTGCCATACTCAGGCCCTAACAGGCGCCACCTGCCAAGGAAATGCTGAAATCCTAGACTTTCAGAAAAACGGTCGGAACGGAGAGACTCTCCTACTAGAGCATACGAGATATCGTCATTATTATTATTGACATATCAAACAAATTTCCAATTTTAGATCATTTTCATAGTTGTTCTTGAACATATGATAAAATTGTTCTTCAATTTATGAGTAAAGTTTCAGTATTAGGCTCGGTTTGAGATTGATTTTAAAGCCTTAAAAGTGATTGTTGGAAGAATTTTAACCATTTATAGTGTTTATATATATATATATATGTATGTATTATATACACGCCAATCTTTTCATAACATTTTGTTTGACAGAACACCATTTTTTTCTTTAAAAACAATGGTTTTCCTTCCTTTATCTTTATATAAAAATTTAAATAATTTCAAAATCAAATATCAACACATGCATAATTGACTATTATAATAGTTAAATCACAATAATTATCTAAGGAGCTACGCAATAACCCAAAATTAAGTCAACTTGAACTTAACTCAATTTTAACATATGTATTTCAGACCAAAAAGTCATGTGTTCAAATCTGCACCTCTATACCATTGTACTACAAAGAAATAATAATAATAATAACAACTCTAAACATATAGCTAACTAACCTTAATTTAACACAACCTAATGAATAAGAGACGTATTAAGATTGAAGTTTGATTTCCAAGTTGAACTAAAAAAAGAAAGTAGAAACCATAACCGTCATTCCAACTCCACCAAACTTTGTATTCCCCTCAAATAAAAATAAAAATAAAAATATAAGGAAAGAAAGAAGTGATTCTCGACCAAAATTCACAAACTTAAATTTCTATTTGCAATATTTAGATTATTTATATATTATTTTTGTTAACTTTCGAAATAAATAATAGATATGGATATTATTAAATAATGGATATGGAAAATTAGGATATGGATGAAATAGGACAACTTTGAGACTAATTTAGATAGCATTAATTTCCACCATTTTTCCATGTTCAAGACTTATAATGTGGAGAACATTATTATTTCATTTTGCCTTATTCCAAGTTCAAAGAACACGAATATTTCTTGCAAAATCAGAAAGATATTAATATATGCTTCTAAACCTACTTAAAAGAATTTTTTAACTATTCCCTCTTTCAAATAATTTCCACCATTAAATTAAATTGATGCCATTTCTAAATATCTCTTGATTCTTTGCTAGTTTCTTTGAGATGTCTTTCTTATATTTCTAGCAACCATCACAACCCATGAAATATAATATATCTTGAAAAATGTAAATTTCTATTTTCCCGCAAATAAGCGCGTCCATAGCAATTATTATTTTTTATTTTTTTATTATTGTTATTTCTTTTTTTATTATTTATTATTTATTCTTTTTTTTTTTTTTTTTGCATTCATGAAATTCTAAACTGTTGTAGTGATTTTTTTTTCCTTCTTCTTCTGGAGAATACGTAAATCTCCATCATTTTCCGCCAATTAAGTGTACCTATAAACATTTATGACGTTTTTGTTTTTTTGCCATCAAGAGATCTCAAACTGTTGTAGTCATTTATGACGTTTGAAAAATACACAAAATATCACTATGCTCGCTTTGACAACGTCCCATAATATCTGTGACTTAAAAAAAATTATTCACGGTTCTTTATTTAAATTGAGGCGCGTCATTGAATCCCAAAATTGTAATATACATCTCGTAGATAGATTAATTTTCTAATAATTCGGTAGATGTATATAGTATGAAAATGAAACAAAGAAATAATAGGAAACATTTTGAATATT
>NW_028275289.1:0-33497 GCF_013281855.1 Momordica charantia
TGGTCATCATTTTCCAATCCGTCGGTTCCCACAAAGTCCCACCTGAAAATTTGGGTTGGTCCCAAAAACCACCCCAACCCGACCCGACCCAACCCAACCCATGAACACCCCTAATTCCAATTCAACCACAAATCTCTCAATACAATTAAAAAACAATTTTCATATAATCAATTAGTAAAACATTCCAAGAAAGAAAACTAGCAGTTGAAAATTTTAAGAGCTCGAATTCAAAATTCAAACCTACAAATAAATTGAATTATACACATAAAATAAATAGAGGAAATGATTAAATAAACTTAATGTTTTTGCCAAAATTGTCAATAAATAAAATTCATTTCAACCTCCCATTTTGTCATTTATTTGGCAAAAACACATTTAAAACAATTTAATCAATCAAAAAATATTTCTCCACTTGATTTTTTCAAACAGGCTAAAAAAAAACCTCCCCCAATAAAATATCAAAATAATAATTTTTTTTTTATTTAAACAAAGGATCACAAGTACAAAGAAAGAAAAAGACAAAAAAAATATTTAAAAGATAGCATATATAGAATCAAGTCATAAAATATTCAAATCATTTTTCACCCAAGCTTCTTTTTGAATTTATTTCATATTTAAGAACTAGAAAGCATAAGATAAGATACCATCCCTCGCTAATTCTTTAAAGCATTTAGGTCTAATGTAATACCACAAAAATGAAATATAGGAAAATTTTTGAATTTTACCTTGACCCTGTGACCTTTTGTTGCATACGTGCAAAAGGGGATAGGAAATTGAAGAATCATTTACTGTTGCATTTGTATTTCGTGCCTTGACAAAAATTGGAGGCTTTTAATTTCTCCCTCATATCCCAAACCCTTTTGTTGCACGAGGATTTTCCTGTACTCAAAAGATAATCTAATTTCGAAGTACCAAGTTCACCTTTAATCTCCTCAATTTGTTTATTTTCTTCAATAGCAATTATTTAAAAACCATCAAATTCAATTCTAAATCCTTTTTATTTTTTATCAGTTGATTATTTTGACTTACCAAAGCTTTGTTGGCTTTACAACACCTTTAACGATTCAGTGAACATACTTTGTAAGCTTCTTTGAGAGAATCTTCGTCAAGTTCTAAATCTTCACCATCATAATCATCTTTCTGAATAACAGTATTTCCCATGTCATCTTGTAAATTCTGCACACTCATAGAATTATCAGTAATACAAGATGCAGTAAAAGCTACATTACCGACTATAGGTTTTTTCTTGATCTGAATCTTTCATCACTCAAGTACTTGTTACCAAGTTGGCCTTTCTTTTAAAAAGTTTGGACATTCTATCTGGATATGACTGTAACCATCACATTCTCTACATTGTATCCCTTTTCTTTTTTCTTTTTGTTTACAGAAGGATTATTGCCTTTTAAAAAATTTTGGGAAGTTTTAGATTCTTTGTATCTTTTCATAAATTTACTAAGATTGGTGGACAAAAGGCAAGTTGATCATCATCAATATTTTCTCAATTATCATTGTGGGCACAATTAAAAGCAATATATTTCTCTTTCTTTCTTTCCAATTTAATCAAAAGTTCTAAGAGAGCCCATCAATTCATCACCATTCATATCATCTAAATTTTTACTTTCTTCAATAGCCGTTATTTTAGGAGAAACCAAACCAATCCATTATAGATCTAACAATTTTTCTAACCAATTTAGAACTTGACATTTTCTCTCCTGACGCAAACGATTCATTAGCAATATATCACATAATTTATTATAAAAATCATTCAAGCATTCATCTTCTAACATCTAAGATTTTCAAACTTAGCAATAAGCATAATTAATTTAGTTCGCTTAACATCACTGTTTCCTTCATAGGTTTCCTGTAAGAATATGTCTCATGTCTCTTTTGTTGATTCACACGTTGAGATGAGTTTGATTTGATCGGCAATCGGCTCCATTAAAATGGCATTAAGAGCTTTACTATTGTAATTTGATAGTTTGTCATCCGATCAATATCAATTTCCAGGTCCTTTCATCCATAGCTTTAATAAATGCTCTCATTCGGATCTTCTAACACGGATAGCTGTTTGCTATCAACAAAGGTGACCTAGCAATGGAAAACCCTTCTGAAATAGACATTTTAGCACAAAACAAATTAGATCAATAAAAATCCCAAAAATCTCACTAAAATAAATTAGTGCACTACTCTGATACCAATTGAAAGATCTAACTAGCTAGCTAAAATATTAATCTATTTTTAAAGTTTCAACTTTTTGGATCTTAGAAATTAAAACAATTAATTAAGCGAGATGACACAAAGACGTTTTTACGTGGTTCAGTTTCCAACCTACTCCACGAGGTTACGCCTAAAGAATAGATTAACAATCAAAAGTTAGTACAATTACAATCAATATTGACTTATGAATAAAAAGATTCCCTTCTTAAATCATGCTGCAATACTTGATCGACTCCTCCTTCGATTGAATATTTTCAAACACAAGCTCCCCTTGTGTTGTAGACCACTGCTTGAACTCCCTTCAATGATGGACATGTCTTATCCAAATAAGTAGCTATATTCTTAAAGAGCGATTTTCCTTTCTACAACAACATTTTGTTGTGGTGTTCTTCGATAAGAAAAATCATGAGAAAACCCATTTTCATCACAAAACTTTTCAAAAGCTGCATTGTCTAATCTCCCATGATCACTTCTAATTTTGAAATCATAAAACCTTTTTCATTTTGAATTTTCTTTGAAAAACTAATAAATGCTTTTAAGGCGTCATCCTTATGAGATAAAAATATAAACCCAAGTAAACCTTGAAAAAAAAATCATCACTATAACAAAAGCATAATGTTTTCCACTTAGAATTGCAACTCTAGTAGGTCCAAATAGATACATATGTAATAGTCGCAAAGGCCTAGAAGTACAAACCATTTTCTTTGCTTTATAGGATGATTTCATTTGTTTACCCATTTGACATGCATCACAAACTTTGTCTTTTTCAAAATTTAATTTTGGAAAACCTCGAACAAGAGATTTCTTGGAAATATTTGAAATCAATACATGCTAACATGACCTAATCTTCTATGCCACAACCAAGAATCATCATGCATAGCAGACAAGCATTATTATCAACTTGGCAGTCGTTCAATTCAATAGTATAAACACATTTTTATCTCTATTTCCTACGAACAAAACATTTTTCCATCACAAGCATTTTCAATTATGCAATTTTTATCATTAAATACTACTTTATAACCTCTATCATATAATTGACTAATACTTAAAAGATCATGCTTTAAGCCATCAACAAGCAACACATTCTCAATCATAAATTTTGAACCATTACCTATATTACCTTTGCCTATGATTTTACCTCTTTTATTATCGCCAAAGGTAACGTACCCTCCATCTTTCATTTAGGTGTGTGAATTTTGTGTGGTCTCCGGTCATGTGTTTAAAAACCCACTATCCAAGTACCACTTGTTCTTTATTGATCTCAAACACACCTAGAAGAAAGATGATACTCAAGATGTAACTTTAGGTGTCCAAGCTTGTTTGAGTCATTGAGGGTTAGTAAGCAAAAATTTAGGAATCCATCTCTTTTCATTTAATGCACAATTTTTCCTCAAGTTACAAGTATAAATTTTATGACCAAGTTTTCCGCATGCATTGGAAACAGTAGTAGACATTAAGCTTTCTTTAACAAAGTAGTTTACAAATTTCTTTTGTTTTTTATGAGATTTATAGCCTAAACCACTTTTATCAAAGATAGCTTGTTGTTTTCCCATCATCATGTCTAAGTTCTTTTTACCATTTGTAAACTTTAAAAGAATAGATGATATATCTTTATTTTTCACTTCTAATAATTTATACTCCTCTTTCAAAGCATGCACATTTGACTTAGACATAACAAGATCTTTTCTAACCATCTCATTTCTTTATTTATCCTATCATGCTCAACTAATAAATCATGGTTCTCATGAGCTAGCTTAGTATTCTTCTTTTTAAGACCTAAATATTTACTAGGTAATTTTTCAAATTCTTTTTTAATCTCGTTGTAAGCATCCATAAGCTCATCAAAAGAAGGATTTTCAAAACATACCTCGTCATCATCATCTTCATCTCCAAAAGCCATGAAACAAAGATTAGCTACTTCCTCTGCACTTTCAAAATCACTTCCTTCATCACTTCACTCATCCAAAGTAGCTTTCATAGCCTTCTTGTTTCTCCTTAAAGATGATTTACGTAGTGGAGGGCATTCATATCTTACATGTCAGCCTTTTTGCACTCATAGCAGATGGTGACGTCTCTAGTATTCTTTTCTCCTTTAGCATCTTGAGTGTTGGTTTTCTTTGGAAAGTGCCTCTTCTTGAAATGCTTCTTGAAAACTCTTGGACAAGTAGGCAATTCTTCCTCACTTTCAGAAGCCCCTTGGAATGATGTAGACTTTAATGCCACTCTTTTCTTCTTTTTGACGTCCTCTTCCATATTACCTTTCATGATTATCTTATGCATCATGAGAGATCCAATGAACTCCTCCAATGCAAGTTTTGAGAGATCATTCGCTTCTTGAATCGCCGTCACTTTGAGTTCCCAACTTTTTGGCAGAGATCTTAGAATCTTCTCACGTTCTAGCTGTAGTATATTCCTTTCCTAAACCTTTCAAAGCATTAACAATATTCGTAAATCTAGTAAACATCTCATTATAGAGTCGTTAGCATCCATTTTAAACAATTCATAATAATGAACAACCATGCTAATTTTTTACTCTTTTACTTGATTTGTTCCTTAATGAGTTACTTCAAGCATATCTCATATTTCTTTAGTAGAGTTACATACAGATACTCGATTAAATTCATCAGCGCAGAAAGCACAAATAAACAATTCATGGCTTTAGCATTAATGGATATTTTTCTTTTATCATCATCATTACATTTTCATTTTTAGCTACATCAACTTTCTTAACAAGAATAAAGGGACCTTTAGAAACAATTTCCCACAAGTTATAATCAATTGAAATCAAATAAATTTTCATCCTAGTTTTCACTAAGTATAATTATTTCCATCAAAAAGATGTGGTCTAGTGGTAGAATGACCCTCATTAAATCCATTAACACCAATGTTTGCCATAAGTTCAAACAATTAAGTTTTAAGAAAAGTTTCAAGGAAAATAAATTTAGAATTAAGAAAAGTTAATATTAAAGATATTTAAATTTCAAAATATTTCAAAGATTTATTCTAAACAAAATAAATTTTCAAGAGTAAAGAAAAAAAATAGTTTTCAAAAGTCAAATTTTGAGAAAATTTAATTTCTAGTAAAATCGGCTCAAAAACTCAAAATTTCAAACTTTTCTTCAATAATAAAGAAAATTCCAGATTTAAAAAATAATAATAAATAATTTTAGAAAAAGATGGAATTTTCAGAAATGAAACCTTTTTAAAAAAATGAACTACCTGCTTTGATACCAATTGTAGGATCGAATGACAACGCTAGAGGGGGATGAATAGGGTTGCTTACCACTTTTTAAAAATTAAAAATAAATTCAAGGCAATGAACAATTATGCAATCAATAATAGAAGATTAATAAAAAGAAAAAATATGGAACAAAATATTTAAGTAAACCTATATGCAAACTATCAAGATTCAAAGTAGATAAATACTGAATTTAAAAGAGAGTAGAGAAGAGACTGGTGACACCGAGAATTTTAGAGTGGTTCAGAAATTCCTACTTCACTTCCTAAGACTCCTTCTTGGGTATTTTACTGCAGTGGCCCTCTTAGAGTGAGAACCAAACCGATCGGCCCTCTTTTTCTCCTAGGCTAAGAGAAACCCAAAATCATTTTACTGAGTTCAAGATTCAACCAATTTATTTTTCTCACAACCCAAGGTGTACTCACACCTTAATACAAAACCCAATTTGAAAATAAAGAATTAAAAATAAAGTGGATTACACAAATTTTTGCACCAAAGTATGACTAAAAAGCCACACTCTAATGAACCTCTCACAAAAAAATGAGCAAGTTATGTGTAGGAGAGAACAAAGATTTTGCAAAAGTTGAGAGGAGAATTTGAAAACAAAAGATTTTTGCTTTGATAGTTGGTGTGTAGAATGGTGAAATTTGGTGGCATTAATAGAGTTTTGATGATAAATTTTGGCCATTGGATTTAGGGCAACAAAGGATAATGTGTACCTTAAGAGGTGAGGTAAGGAAATGAAATGAAATATAATTATGGTGATTAAAAGAATTGGTGGAGATTGAGAATTATTGAGATTGGAAGTGCTTGAGGAGATTGAAAGAAATTGGTGCAAATAAATTTGTTAGAGATTAAAAGTGCACATGTCATCTTCTCATTTATTCGATTGTTGGATGCCACGTCAGCATAAATATTTTCTCTTGATGCCACATGTCAACTTTTGAGTGGTCTACTTGTCCATGTCACCCATGTAGGATTTGTCAACTTGTCCATGTCACCTGCCACATAGGATTTTTCTCTTGACTTGTTTTGACCATAACTTCTTCATTTAAACTTCGATTGAGTGATTTGATAGATATTGGTTTTGTCTTTTCGAGCTCTACGTTATGGACACTTTGAAATACTTAAATTATTAGTTTATACTTGGTTTGTGATCATCAAAATATTTGGTTTGATTGAAGCCATAAAGCTAACAATTTGATAGAAATCTCACAAAAGAAAAACAACTCACAGAATTGCACTTATCGAATTACATAAAAAAATCTCTCTCAAAGTTTTACACCATAAACAATGCTTGAGCAATATGAGAGAATAAAACAAACTTTGCTCCACACTTCTTACTTGATATGTTCCAAGACTACACAATAAATAGACAAGAAAATTTGACATGAGATGGAAAGTGAATTTATCACAATTCCAATTCAACCACAAATCTCTCAATATAATTAAACACAATTTTCATATAATCAATTAGTAAAACGTTCCAAGAAAGAAAACTAGCCGTTGGAAATATTTAAGAGCTCAAATTCAAATTCAAACCTACAAATAAATTGAATTATACACATAAAATAAATAGAGAAAATGATTAAATAAAAGTGAAACTTCTTTGCCAAAAATGTCATTTAATAAAATTCCTTTCATAACGAAAATATTTTATTGAAAATAACTAAGTGGCAATGGCTCATGGCTTCTTCAGACAAAAGAAAACGTCTATCTAATCTTTAAAAATAATCATCGAAATGAAAATAAGCAAGGACACACCAAAATGTTAAATGAAATCATGGTTGCAACATGTTGTGTTAAGAAAAATACTTTGCTAAGGCCAATGATGAGAACACAATCAAAACATTAAGAAACTCAATGATCTTACTTCCAGACATAAAACTCAACAAATACAGAAAGCATGACAATACTACCCTATCAAAACCTACACAGACATCTAATACTAAAAAAAATGAAAAGCATAAGAGTAAAATAAAACTTACCTTAAGCTGAAGAACAAGTAGGATCATGGGTCAAGCGGCCAAGCAAAAGTTCTAGACTTTTCTTAAACTCCTTATGCATTGTCTTTGTATCTCCTGTGATTGCCTCAAACCTCCCTTCCATTGCTTCCTCTTTCTCTTTCAAACGCCAAAATGTCTCCATCAAGGATCTGATATCAAAATTCGGTGAACCACCTCGAGTCGCTTCTCTGGCGAGTGCATGCCTCAATGATATTTTCTGTATCTTATTTTTTTTTCATTTGTCTTGATCTTTCTTACTTTTATTTTTGTATATTTTTTTCCTGGTTGTTTGGTTTAGTGGTGTATGCTTTTATGTGAATGCTTTAATAAATCATGTCTTTTTATACTTACGAGTGGCCTTATGAGGAGTCTTTGACCACCCAAGGGCCACCACCATCATTTAATTCTTATTTTTCAATTTACCCCTCTTACGACCACGAGAATTCTTATGTTAATTATGGGTGTTTTCAGGAAAGTCAAGTGCCTAATTATTATCATTCTGATTATGTGAGATATAGAAATTCTTTGTATGGTGATAATGAAGGTACTTGGAACCAAAATTATCCCAACCAGAGTGAGAAAAATTCATCCCTTTAAGATTTATTGCGATAATATACTTTGGAATGTAGAATTAAAAATCTTTGTGCAGAAGAATCCGAAATGGTGAATAGGATAGAGGCCAAAGTGGATAGCATGGAGGCCACAATTGAAGAAAATAGAGCTGTTATAGAGCGTTTGGAAATACAATTTAACCAGATAGTTGATCCAATTAAAGCCCTTCATGAGCAAAATTTTTTCCATACCACTTAGGCAGAAACTTGTAAAGTTGTATGCGTTGATAGTGGGGATGAGTTGGAGAACTTTCGAACAGGTAGAAACCTATGAAGCTATTTGCATTGACAGTGGGATTGAGTTGGAAAAATTTGAGCAACACCAGGAAGTACAGTTTTGTGAGATAAAGAAAGAACATGAGCCTAATTTGGAAGAGGAAATTCACGTGATAAAGGAAGAGTCTGAAAAGCATAATCCTATTTTATCTTTTGAAAATTCTCTTAATTCTCATATTTTCTTTCTTTATCCTGAAGAGTCTTGACGTAAATATAATTTTGATTTTTTTATTTAACTTTCCTATTTATATTATAAATTTTCTCTCTTTCAGGTGCCCATGAAAAGCAAATGAGCCTACTAGAGCTAGTAGGATACATCGATTTAAGGAAGAAGGGACCGAAAAAAAATTGAGTTTTATACACCTTAAGAAAAATAAAATAAAAGAGAGTCACGTCTAGCTACAGACATTAAATAAAGCGCTTTTTTGGGAGGCAACTTAAAGTTTTTTTTTTCTAGTTTGTTTTTGTTATTATGTTATCTTAGTTTCTTTAAATTTATTTTTCTCATTACCTTTTGTGTTTCGTACAGGCTTAATGTAGATTGTAGTGGTGTGTCTAGACGTCTTGGCGCTATGCAATATTAATATTAATTCAGGGCAGTATTGTTCTTTCCCCTTTTCATTTTCTTTTGTCCTTGTTGTCTACTTCATACGTATATTTTTGCTACATTGAGGATAGTGTAATTCTTAAGTTTGGGGGAATTTGTTGTATTTTGACTTGATTAGGACAGTATATTATCTTATGGATGTTATATTGCATGTTTGTTGTACTATTTCTACCTTTCAATGTAATCGTTAAGTTTGGGGGTGAAGATTTTTGTCATCTTTTTCATGCTTTTGACTCAGTATGTATCATGATTCATATGTGCTGATTTCTCCTTTGAAACTGTGAATCTTGATTAATACCCTTGAATACTTTGTAAGTTATGAATGCATCTTGGGTTTGATTTCTTATACATGAAGGAGATAAGCATGATTGAATTTTTTATATATATATATATAAATTACATGATGGTATCTTATTGATTTCTTGGTTAAAAAATGCATTTGACTTGATACAGTTTACACACCTAAGTGAGCTGTTTGTGCTATGAGCAACCACTACAACAAATCTTAGTTTCAATGTCGGACAAACAAAAAATGCGGAGGAAACGATGTCGGACAAGAAAAACACGGAGGCAACCATGTCGGACACGCTAAAAAACACGCCGACTTTTTTATTTTAATTTTTTTTAAGTATCCATGTCGGGCCTAGCCCGCCATTGTAGTTTTAGTTTTAGTGGCGGGCCAGGCCTGCCATGAAAAGTGCCCAATTTTAATTCTAAATTAAAATTTCACCAAAATTTTTACAACACGAAATTTTTTTGCCTCCCCAGCTCTCTTTGCCGCGCGAACCCTCTCTACCCTCTCGTGAAACCGGCGCGAACCTTGCTCCATTGTCGGGGGAAGGGGAGCAGACGACCACGTACAAGAGGCGCGAGCGAGACCCAACGGTGAGGAGCAAGTTCCGGCGGCAGAGAGCGACAAAATCAGCAGCGGTGAGCTTCGATTCGTGGCAGGGAGCGAATCATCTCAGATCACATTGATGGAGTTAGGGGCTTTCATATGGGGGCCGAATTATTTGAGTATTTTTTTCGGTGTTATGTGTAGGTATCACTGAATTAAAATAGAGCCTTATGATGAAGATCAGGGGAGTGGTGATCTGCGATATGTTCAGGTTACTAGTACATGATCCTCAAATCAATATAGAGCAGTCAAATTGTTTTGTTTAATGGTGATGCTAAGGTCTTAGAGAAACTGCAATTGATTTAGTTATATATGTTTTCGGGTAAGATACATATAGCATTAGTAAGATTTCTATTTACATTTTACTTTAATGTGCTGAATGACAGTTTTTATGGAAAAATGGTGGAGCACGAAGTAACCCTCATCTAGTTCATTCTGTGTGGGCAAATTTTCAAACATCAACTAACAATGTAAGTTTCTTAATTGTAAGAGCCTGAGTGATAAATACTTGTTTATCTATCTCATTCACTGCTAAGTTCGCTTCATAGTCGACAAGTTTTCCTTTATTGAATGAATTCAGTTTTACTTGTACTGCAGATAATATTTGGAAATAGGTGGAGGCATCTTTTAGGCGAAGAGACTTTTAGGAACATGTTGGAGGAATAGACATTTGTGCTACCCTACCTTAAGTTATCATTATTTGGAAAAATACTTAACTTAAGACTGGTACGAACAACCAGTCTTTTCCTTGCATTTCATTTAACTAACTGTTGTTTTTGCTCTGAAGTCTGAATCATTTTGCAGAGAGTGTTTAGCTTAACACTTAATATCTGACATATCACAACATTGTGTTCTGGTCCTAAACTTCATATTTTGCACATCTCTCTCACAAAGAGCCTCAATGAGAGGCCTTATTCCCACAATTTGCTTCTTTTTCTCTTCTGGGCTCACTCAACTCCCATCTCTAAACAACTCATTTCACCATTCCCTATGTTTGGCAATGATAGTACAGAATGAGTGCATGTACACAACAACCACAACAACACACACACCAATTATGGATCAAAAAGTAGCCCATGGCCCATCTGACCCAGATTGAGGCCCAACTCTATGATTATTCATCTGGTTAGTTAATTTCTGTGGAGGAATATTATGATTTTGGCCTTTGTGGATGGATGAGAAAACAGTGTTACCAACAAACTTTTTTGAAAATCTATTGGCAAAGGCTTATCCTGTTATCCATTTCCCATCTCTCAACGTCACAAGATGTGGACATTAGTAAACACAGAAGTTGACATCAGAGAGGGGATGAGGAACATTAAGTTTTTTTTTTTTTTTTGTAATTTTTAAAAATATTTTAGAGTTGGTACTTTCCTTTTCCCATTTTAAGTTGATGTTGTGTGGGCACATGAGGGGCCTGCCACCCTTTACTTGCTGAAAATGGGCTTTTTTTTCCTTTGGGGTTGAGTGCTATATTTGGGCCCACATGTTGGCTAGGGATTCTGATTTGTTCTGATATTAACGGTTACTGACTCTTGAGGCCAAAAGGATATCACGCATGTCCAATTTGTGGGGAGAAAACTTCATCCATTTATTTGCCAAAAGGGAGGAAGATGGCGTATCTCGGGCATCGTAAGTTTTTACCTCGTAATCATCCATATAGGAAGCAGAAGAAAGCATTTAATGGTAAACCAGAATTGGGATTCGCTCATGAACCATTCAGTGGAGTAGAAATTCTTGCAAAAACAAGTGGACTCCAATATTCATTTGGTAAGAAAGAAAAAAAATGAAGGAAAAAAGAAAAAAAATGATGGAGATCTTTCTAATAGTTATTGAAAAAGAAGTCTATTTTTTTAGTTGGAGTACTGGAAGCATCTTCATGTGCGGCATTGTTTAGATGTGATGCACATTGAAAAGAATGTGTTCTCAAATCTTATTTGCACATTACTTGATATTCCAGGAAAATCAAAGGATGAATTACAAGCTCGTCTAGATTTGGTCGAATTGAATATTAGATCAGAGCTGGCCCCTCAAGTGGGAGAGAAAAGGATATTCTTACCTCCAGAATGTTATACATTATCACGGGTGGAGAAATTGAATTTGTGTAAGACACTATCAGAAACTAAAGTACCCGAAGGTTATTCATCTAACATACAGTCTCTAGTGTCGCTAGAAGAATTGAAACTTAATAACCTCAAGTCACATGACCATCACGTTCTTATGCAACAATTGTTACCGGTGGTCATTCGTGGTATTTTACCGAAATATGTTAGATATGCCATTATTCGACTATGCTTCTTCTTCAATGCTATATGTAGCAAAACAATGGATTCGTCCAAGTTAAAAGGCTTGCAAGAAGACATAGTCGTCACTTTATGTTTGTTAGAAAAGTATTTTCCATCGGGATTCTTCACAATAATGGTACACCTTGTGGTGCATCTTGTAAGAGAGGTGGAATTTTGTGGACCTATGTATTTGAGGTGGATGTATCCTTTTGAACGATATATGAAAATAATGAAGAGTTATGTAAGAAATAGAACGCGAGCGGAGGGATGCATTGGAGAAAGTTATATTGTCAAGGAGCTGTAGAGTTTTGTTCTGAATATCTATCTGGAATTGATTCAATTGGGTTGAGGTCATCGATGAGGAAGGAGAATTCAGACATTAATAGACCATTGTCTATTGCTTCTTACAGCAAACCGAGTAAGGATCAACTAGATCAAGCTCACCTTTATGTCCTTCAAAATGTAAATGATGTGCTTCCATACGTAGGGTATGCAAATTTCATTCTCTTCATAACTTTCTAATTAAGTGATCATCTAGATCATAACTTTGTCATTGACATATGTTATATTTGCAACAGGCAACACATGGATGTTTTGTCTAAGCTTAATCCAAGTAAGTCTAAAAACAAGAAGTGGCTCCAAGATGAGCATAATCGCACATTTAGTAGTTGGTTGCGAGAACGAGTAATCTTAATCTCTAACCATACAATTTAAGGTATACTTAAATGTCAGCTACTTATTTGAAATTGAATCGTAGGTTGCACTTGCTCTCGCGGTGCCGAATAACTCCATAACACCTTCTTTAAGATGGATTGCACATGGGCCTCGTCCAGATGTAGCCACCTATTGTGGTTACGTGGTTAACGGTTGTCATTATCACACAAAAAGACGTGATGATAGAAGAAAGGTTCAAAATAGTGGAGTTAGTATAACTGCTAATACAATGCAAGTTTCCAGTGCTAAAGACAAGAGCCCTATCATTTCAGATATGACATTTTATGGTGTAATACAAGAAATCTGGGAGCTTGACTATCATCATTTGACAGTTATCTTATTCAAATGTGATTGGGTTGAGAATAAGAAGGGACTTAAAATAGATGAACTTGGTTTTACTAACGTGGACCTAAATCGTATTGGACATAAATTAGACTCATTTATCTTAGACTTTCAAGCAAAGCAAGTGTTCTTTGTGAGAGATCCTGTTAATCCTCGTTGGTCGGTGGTTTTAACATCTCCTCAACGAATAGTTGAAGATGATTTCTACGAAGATGAATTAGGAGATAATGTTGAAGATTGTGGTTATGGAGTTTTACCTAGTATGCCAAATATCGAGACATTTCATGAAAGCGATGAAACGTCATCTACGTATGTTAGAAATGATTGTGAGGGTACATGGATTAATAATAGTACATTAAACACCGGTATGTCATTTAGTGATTTATTTTTACTATGTTTTTATAAGTTAACATATTAACTGTATATTTTGTGTTTTGGTTGCAGAGCTTTTAAATGGGTGATTCTAATAGCAGTGGTGACAATGAAGTTGAGGTCAGAAAAGTTGTTCGTCGAGGCCCAACAACCATTCGTGAATTGGCTAACGTAAGAAACTCTGAGGGTTCGTTGTTGACAATTCAGTATAATGACATAGGTCAACCAGATGGCGATAATGCATAAAAAATGCAAAGCTTTATTGGAGTTTGTGTTCGACAACAAATTCCAATCATTTACAATAATTGGAAAGAAGTTCCCCAAGAACTTAAAGATAAAATTTTCGATTGTGTAAAGGTAAGAAGTTTAGAATTTTTATTAAAGTAATAAAATTTTCTAGTTTATAATTTAATTCGCAATTATTTTGTTTGTCAAAGGTTCCTTCTCCGCGAACATCGAAGCCGATAACACAATCATCTAAACATATTGATGTCCATATGACTATTAAACTCCTAAATCAATATGCCATGCGTACGATGAACCACGAGGATGTAATTGAATTCAATATTGGTGATCACATATTTGGAAGAGAGAAGATCATTACTTTAACACTTGACGACATCATGCAATACTGCGAGATGATTGAATAGGTTATATGTGTGTGCTCACATACATATCGTAAGTATATTAAATCTATTTTTATCTTAGATTCATTAACTAAGAAGTTTAATGTTTTACAATTATATTTTTAGGTATCTTTTGAATGAATGTGAAGAGAAGACATGTAAGAAGTTCTTGGTGGTTGACCCGGACAACATTTTACCACAAATAATGTCTCAAGAAACTTGTTCCAGACATCTAGCCAACAGGTTAGACATGGGTAACTTAGAACAAGTAGTACTCATCCCACATAATAGCGGGTAAGCTAGCAATTTAACTTCATTTTACTTATTTATAGTTTCCTTTATCCATGCATGAATGATAATATTATCATGTTGGTTATTAATAGTTTTCACTGGAAGTTGTTTGTTATACATCTCCGAGAGAATTGTATTTATGTATTGGACTCTCTAAGAAGTAAGATTGAAGAAAATTATAAGGGAATCATAAACACGTAAGTGCCATGAACTCTTATAGTTGAAATTTTTACAATTATGTTATTCTAATGTTTCAAATTATTTAGATCATTGAAAATGTGGCAAGCCAAACATTCTACTCAACAATCTCGCAGTACTACAATTTGGAAACCTGTGAAGGTAAATTTGCATAACTCATAACAATGTCGCAGTAAATCCTTTGTATAACTCATAATTTTGTTATTTTTCAAATTTTCTATATGTAGTGTCCTCGACAACCAGGTTCTATCGAGTGTGGGTACTATTTGCAAAAGTATATACGAGAAATAGTACGGAACCCTCATACTCATATTACTGAACTTGTATGTATTATCATATACCTTTATGTGTTTATATATGATTTGTCATTATATTAGTATTATCTTTCTTTTTCTTTTTTTGTAGTTTAATACAAAAAGTGCCTATCAACAAGAATAAATCTACGAAGTTCGAATAGAATGGACATCTTTTGTTGGACGATTTGTGTAGTACCTATGGATTCATTAGTTGTGTTTATTTGATGTAAGTATTTGGTTCAGACTACTTTCTGTGTAGTAATTGGTAGATTAGAAATACTTTGTCTTGTTTATAATATGTAGAAGTTTGAAGTTTGAAGTTTGAAATGTACTGCATAACATATTAGTTTTGGATTATTATAGAAGTATTTGACTGGATGATGCTGAATTCTGGATTCTAATGCTGAATGTAGTTTTGTTGGAGGGACGGGCCGTCCCATTTGTTCTTTTGTGGAAGGGTGTTTATATAGAAGTGTTTGTTTTGTTTATAACCATGCTAGTTTTGAGTTATTCTAAAAGTGGAGAGGTTATGTTGAAATTTGTATTTTTGATTATTTGTGTTTTGAGTTTAAGGTTAGTTTTTGAGTTCAGTTGGAAGGAGATATATTGGTTGGTTAGTTTTGAGTTATATTCTAAAGTGGGGAGGTCATGATGAAATTTGTACTTACTCTTGATTGTTTGTGTTTTTGTTAAGCTTTTATAGAATAGGTTGGAATTGAGAGATATATTGTTGGCTAGTTTTGAGTTATTCTAAAAGTGGAGAGGTTATGTTGAAATTTGTACTTTTTGATTATTTGTGTTTTAAGTCTAAGGTTAGTTCTTGAGTTGTGTTTTAGAAGATCATGATGTTGAAATTAGTTTTACTTGCATATTAGTTTTTGAGTTTCAATAATATTGAGATTTATTTTGTGAGAATAGGTTGGAAGAAGATATATTGGTTAGTTAGTTTTGAGTTATATTCTAAAGTGGGGAGGTCATGATGAAATTCGTACCTACTATTGATTGTTTGTGTTTTTGTTAAGCTTTTATAGAAATAGGTTGGAAGGGAGAGATATATTGTTGGCTAGTTTTGAGTTATTCTAAAAGTGGAGAGTTATGTTAAATTTGTACTTTTGATTATTTGTGTTTTGAGTCTAAGGTTAGTTTTTTAGTTAAGTTTTAGATTAGATATTGTTTTTATAATGGATGAATGTGTTAAAAGTTTTAGTTGCATATTCAGATATTATCATAGGTGTGAAGGAAATATATATAGTTGGTTAGCCACGTCTGGGCAACCAACTATTTTTTTAATTTATTTATTCATGAAATAATGACGGTCAATATCTGTCATGAAATATAGTCATTCCATGACGCACATATCGATGTAGCTACAATGACGTACAAACAATGTCACACAAAAGATGACGTACAAACAATGGCGTACAAACAATGTCGCACATACAATGACGGTCACAAACAAGGACAGTCATAAAGATGTCGGTCGTCACCCGTCATGGTTATTCTTTCATGACAGCACGTCCGTCATGAAAAACGCTATACATGACAGGCAATGCCCGACCTGAAAAGGGTTGTTTCATGACGGCCATGTCCGGATGGAAAGAAAATATACATGACGGGCAATGCCCGACCTTAAAACTGTCCGACATGAAAGGGAAACAAGGACACTCGTATAGATGTCGGTCAGTGACCGACATGGTTAATGTTTAATGTCGGGCAATGCCCGTCATGAAATAGCAGATTTGTTGTAGTGAACCAACCCTTATATTTGCTCAATTTATTTTCATTCTCGTGTGTAATCAAACATAACATGATTATTCTAGAACTTGCTGATTATTCTAGAACTTGCCTATGAATGCATTTTGTGGCGGCTTATTTGGATCAATGCTTTAATATGACAAGGGCAATTTAGGCTTACCCAAATTTGAGACTTCTAAAAAGCCAACCTTTTTTACATTTTCCATTAGAAAGCCACCTTTGAGCTTAATTTCTCATTTCTTCTTGGTTTGCACGTCATATTTAAACCTAAAGCTTTCTCGTTAATTATCCTCAATATTTCTACCATTGTCAAGATAAAGGTGAAAACGTTGCATGATACCACATTCATTTTTTCAAGTAATTATGAAGTTGTGTGTACAAACTGAAAAAAAAAGTGAAAAAGAGAAGAGAAGAAAAAAAGAAGGGGTGGTGTTTGATCATGAAAAGAAACTACGTTGTGTCGTTTATACGGAGAAATATTTTTCAAGAAGCAATTAATTGATGTCACTTCTCCAAGATCGTTAGTATTCGAAGATGGGGGCATATAATTCAAACGAATCGTAGTTCATTGTCTTATGTGACTATCATGTAACTTATCATCTTTGTTATCTTGACTTTGAACCTTTAGATTCCCTTTTATCTCACCCTTACCTAAGCCCCATTACATCCATTATTAAAGTCTCTTTGATTTTTGCATTCAATTTATCTTTAAGTGGGCAGATTTGGTTCATTTGCAAGCCTATGGTAATAACATGCTTTGTTTTGATTTTGAGAGTTAAAAACACCCCTAAAAACACTTTGAGAGATTTGAGTGAAAGTTTGTGAGGGTGTTAAGTCTTTTATATTTGATTTCAATAAGTTAATGAGATGCTTGAGTTTTTAAAAATTATATCCTACCATTGCTTTTTCTCTTAATTGTCATTTCGGTTCATCTCATATATGTGTGATTGACTTTACTTGTATTATTGGTTATTGAGAAAGGTGAAAGGTGATTAGAAAGGAGATTCAGTATGTTGAATTAAGATATAATTGAGGATAAGCATGATTTAGGTGGGGGGAATTTGATAAGATGAGATTTACACCCTTTAACTTTTATGTATTATGTATGAGAACATTGGATACAAAGTAGTTATGTTTGGTTAAGGACAAGCAAAAAGCTAAGTTTGGGGGTATTTGATAGCACACTTTGTGAGCTACATTTCATGAGATTTATATTGAAATTATTTGTTAGTTTTCGTTTCTTCATGACAAATTTAAGCACATAAGATATATTTTGCAGGAATAAAGTACCGAGAGAAACGAGACATATTTGGATCAAAATGAGAGAAAAATTGGAATCAAAGTGTCCAACATGGAATAACAACAAGATTTGAAGCCAAAACCCGAGAGCGTCGTGGCGCTCCGAAGTTTAAATTTCCTATTTTGTGAATAGTGTAGCGCCATGGCCCTGTATATAGTGACATGGCCCTGCATATAGGGCCATGGCGCTGCCGCAACGATTTTTTTATAAAACTAGGGTTTTGCAGCCGTCGAGAATGAGGAGTTTGAGAGAGGTTTTTTGGCAGTTTGCCTTTTTGGTCAATTTGGAGGGCAAGGCGACCATTGGAGAGCTTAGAAAAGAGATTTTCAAGGCTCAGGATCGTGGAGCTCGCTTCGAGAACAGATGATCGATACGCGGAACATAGTTTCTTCTCCTTTCCCTTGATTTTTCTAGTTTTGTTATGGAATTCTCATTGTGATTTTATTGTTTTACATTGACTATGAGAAGCTAAACCTCTTATCTTAGGGATTGATGTAGCCATTGAACTTTATGCATTGATTGTTTAGTTTTCTTGATTGAAAGTTTATGAATGTTCTATGTATGTTTCTCTATGCTTCATACCTTGAATCTACTGGCATAGATTGATTGATTTTAGACTTGAAATCTTATGCTCGGGAGAGGTGGTTTAGAGTTAGAACTGGGATGCATAAGTAAAGGGTTTTAAGATCGAGAGATTTAAAAGTCCTTTAGAGGTCGTTAAAAGACTTGTTCAATAAAGTCTTTACTTGTAACTAGATATGGATATTGGTTTCATAATTGGTAAGAAGAATTAGCTTACGCTCAGGAGAGACAGTTGAGATTTGAGAGTTCTTGGCCTATAGAATATCTAATTCGTTCAATATTGAGTAATTGATTAATTGGTTCATAGATTCAATAGGTGAAATCAATTCCCGAGGACATTTCTCCCAATTGTTTTTATCTTTATTATTGCATGTTTATTTGTTTTGATCATATTCTCTCATTTGATTTTGATTCTCTAAATAAAAATTGAGCGATTGTATCTGTGGTACTTGAGTCATATAGAAACTCAATCCAGAGGACGATATCGATATTGACTTACCACTTTATTAAAGTTTGACCCGTACACTTACAGTAAGTAATTTCTGCTACAATAACTTCCTTTCTATTCTAAATGAACCCCAAGATTAATTTTTTGAAAGGCTAAGGTGTCATGTACCTTTTCAAATTTTTTTTTTTCAATTTTCCAAAAATTTCGCCAAACTAACTTCCTGAAAATATCATTTCAGCCGAAACAACCTAACCACAATTATTTTCGACAACTAAAACAAAAGAAAAAACTAAACCTAACTAATTTTCACAAATTCCTTCAAAAAATTTCAAATAAAAATCGAAAAGGAAAAATAAATTTTCTTTTCAGTTTCACAATTTCCTGAAAATTGGATAGAGGTCTTCTCCCTTTCTATTGCTTCTCCAAAGTAGACCACCATCATAGACTTTAGTTTTTTTGGAATTAATTTAACCAGAGTTAGAAAGCATAACTAAGCCGTCTTCTTCAAAAATTTTAGGCCTAAGGCTATCATGTCATTGCTTAGTTTTATCTTTAAAAATGTTCGCATTTCCATAAGAAAAAATTTCTTTGCTTCTCAAGTTCCACAATTGGAGCTTCTTTGATTCACTTGCAGAAGCAAAGGTCAAAAGACAATCTCTTAGTCGCCCAAAAATGCTTTATGTTCTAATTATAATGGCAAATGCAAACTTTACCAAAAATTTATCTATAGAGAGACATGTCAAGAAAAGTTTATAACTTGTATTATATGTCCACAGAAAATCATCCAACGTTAAAGACTAGTCTTTTCTATTAATATTAACCGTTTTTTTCTAAAATTGACTTGATCTCCTAGAGACCTTAGCTAACACTTTGGAGTGGGATGATAAGCATTCTTACAATTTGAAGGTGAAGGAGGAGACAAGCTCATGAAATCAATACCTCATCCACTTCTAAAATGAGGTTAAGAGGCATCTCGTTAAGATAAAAAATAATAATAATATTAAAAAATTGGTTCAAAACTAAAACTAAAATCTTTAATCTCTTTTTTTAAAATAAAACCAAAGAGTTTAATTTTAAAACCCACAAACTTAATTCAAAAATAGCAAATTACCACACTCCAATTAATTTAAAATCTAAAATAACCCCCAAAATTTAAATCTCCACTTTTTAAAATTTTTCAAAAAGCCCAAGGAGGCGTCTTCTAAAAAGGTTTCCTATTTGTTTTTCAAAAATTCCGCCCAACTTACTTGAACCTTTATGCGAGCCAAAACAACTATCTAAAATTAAAAACAAAAACAAGTGTATTTTATCGCGACGATCACTCTTTCTCCAAATATTATTGTTGGAAATAGTTTGGTGTATAGTATATTTTTTAAAATAATTTGATAAAAAAATATTAAAAATAAAAGTCATTCACATTTGTCAATAGTTAAAATAATGTTTTTTTTTCTATTTTTTTGAAAATCAAAGTAACAAAAAGATCTAAATCAACAACAGGGAACTTGGAAAAACCCACATTCCAGATCACCTCTTCTTCTTCCGAAAAATGTCACGCAATCTGATGGGCAAAAAAATTTGCCTCTTGGCTAATGGAATGGACGAAAGCCACCAATTTTTGAGCCATCAGAGTCCTGATTTCGTCTACTATCCAACAGATTTCGGTGATGTCTACTTCTTCTTCTTTTAATAGCTTCGAAACCTCTGTAAAATTTGTTTCGAGGTAAATGTTGTTGGAATGACAAATATTAACCTGCTTTTGTCCTATATCGAAAGCATAACATTTGGGAAGTTGGTTTATAAGCATGTATTGGACTTATAAATTGGTGTGAGGTAAGCCAAGACCAAGGCCCACACGCGCGCTGCCGCCGTCCGGCAGACTCAGACTCGGGCCTAGCTTTTTTTTGGGACAAATTTCTTCTATAAAGTCAAAAACACGTGTTGAAAGGAAGTCAAGAAACGTGGCGCAGAGAAGAAAGGGCTAGTCAAATGACACATGGTAACCATAATCATTTTGAATTTTTTATTTTTTAAAATTTCAATTCTATTTTGGGTCACTCTATCAGTATAAAAAAGTCATTCCCTACCATTTCATTTCATCACATTCATTCTCGATTTTCTCCTATTCTCCACTCTATTCCTTCACTTTTTTCACTTCTTTCCACTACCTTAACTGAGCACAAGATTTCACTCCCATTCCAACGAGTGCACGTATGAGTTAGAGGTTGTGTTAACCTTGGGGAGCATACCGGCAGTAAAACGATGTAGCACCAAGGTCATGTCGATTTTGCTTTCAAGGTAGTGGTTCCACCCACTACACAACGATTTTTCCTCCCGGTTCCAATTTTGTCCTTTATGTTCCTATAGTTGAAAGCAAAATCCCTATCTACCCATGGCTGCTATCCGATCTAAAAGGTCATGTCAAACTTGTCAAAATTGGAACCACTCGACGGATTCAACTACCGTCGATGGTCATAGAAGTTACTGATTTTCTTTGAGCAGTTGGAGATCGACTACATCCTCACTATTGCTTAACCTGTCGTCATTGCTACCGCTACCACCATTACCGCCGCTGCTATTGCCACTGCCGCTACCATCACCACAACCATCATTGATCCACATGTCGTTGCTACTGCCACCGTTTTAACTGTTGATGCTGATCTCGGGACGTCTGCTGCCACTATCGTCGAAGCTGACAAATTCGATAAAGACAACAAAATAGTCTGCCGACGTCTTCTCAACCATATGAACGACTCTCTCTTTGATCTCTTTGTAGTCCAAAAAACTGCAAAGGTTATTTGGGACATGTTAGAGTCTAAATATGATGGAGACGATGCAGACAAAAGGAAGTACGTCGTCGGTAAATGGCTACAATTTCAAATGTCGGACGACAAACTTGTGATGGATCAGGTTCATGAGTACGAGAACCTGGTGGCAAGTGTGTTGTATGAAGGCATGAAGATGTGCGAGATTCTTCAGGCCAATGTGTTGCTTGAGAAATTTCCTCCTTCCTAGAGTGATTATCGCAACCACCTGAAACATAAGAAGAAGGATGTGACTTTGTAAGAACTGATCAGTCACGTGCGCATGGAGGAAGCCAACAGGCTAAAGGATAAGATCTCTTCTCAATTCTTAAATTCAGTTAAAGCCAACTTGGTTGAATCTTCTAATGTTTCCAAATACAAGTTCAAGAACAAAGGGGAGCAAATTGCAAGGGATAAAAAGCTCAAAAGAACAAAGGTCTCCAACCTAAAAATACTGGTGGAAGAATCGAGACATCCAAACTGGTATGCTATGTCTGTGGAAAACTCAGACACAAATCCTATCAATACACTCAGAGGAAAGATAGGAAAGATCAAATGGCTACCCCACAAGCCAGCCTTGTAGAGACGAATGACATCGTTGCCGCTGTGGTTGTGGAAGCAAATCTGGTAGAGAACAAATGCGACTGGATTCTTGACACAGGAGCGTCCAGACATTTCTGCTCGAACTGTGACCTCTTCCATGACTTTCAGGACTCTGTTGATGGTTAATGTATTTTTATGAGGAACTCTACCACAGTTGGAGTACTTGGGAAAGAGAAGGTTCTCTTGAAACTCACATCTAGCAAAATTTTATCATTAAGTAATGTACTGTTCCTTCCCTGTGTAAGAATCTGGTGTTAGGAGATCTACTAAACCGAGCCGGACTTAGGATTGTGTTTGAGGCCAATAAGGTTATTATCACAAAAAATGGTTACTTTGTTGGTAAATGCTATTTAGCAGATGGTTTGTCTATTCTCAACACTACTTCTTCAGATTAAACTAATTCTAGTTCTGCTTACATCGTTGAGTCTCTTGATGTATGGCATGGTAGATTAGGATATGTAAATATTGCATCAATTAAAAGGCTTAGAACTTTAAATTTAATTAATGCTTTTGATTTGTCTGAAACTACAAAGTGTCCTATCTGTGTAGAAACAAAGTTTGCTAAAAAAAACCTTTTAAATCTGTCATTACAAAGCTTATTGAATTCCTAGAATTAATTCATTCTAATTTAGCTAATTCACAACTAGCAGAGGTGGAAAAAATATTATATTTATTTTGTTGATGCTTTTTCTAGATATACGAAAATATATCTCATAGAACCTAAAGATGAAGCTAGTAGTATGTTTTTGAAATTCAAAGATAAAGTAGAAACCAATTAAACAAAAAATAAAAAGGATAAGATTAGATAGGGGTGGTGAATATAGTGATACTTTCGCTTAAGGATTTTTGTGAATCAAGTAGAATTATACATAAATTTATTGCTCCATATTCACCTCAACAAAACGGAATAGCTGAACGGAAAAATAAAACTTTAAAAGAAATGATAAATATCATGCTATTAAGTTCTGGTTTATCTGATGATATGTGGGCGGAAGCTGCATTTTCTGCCTGTTTTATTCTTAATAGGGTCCCTCACAAAAGGATAAGACATCATACGAGCTCTGGAAAGGGTATTCACCAAACCTAAGCTACTTGAAGGTGTGGGGGTGTTTCGCAAATGTGGCATATCTAGCATTCAAAAACCTACGGTTGGATCTAAAACTTTTGATTGTGTTTTCATTGGTTATGTTCAAAATAGTTTTGCATATAAACTCATGAGCTTGAATGAAAAATCAAAATGTGAATATAGAGATGCTGTATTTTTTGAAAATATCTTCCCTATGATTAGAACGAATGGTGAATCTGGTGGTACTTCAAAAATTGCATGCATGTCATTGCCCTCCACTTCTATTGATATGCTAGACCCTAAACCTAGATCTAATGATACAATAGATTCTGAACCTGGGAGAAGTAAAAGGCAAAATGTTAGTAAAAACTTTGGACCTGACTTCCTAACTTCCTATCTAGTAAAAAACTTTGACAAGATAGATAATCAGTTCGATTACATGTATTTGATAGACGAATATCCTAAAACCTACCAAGAAGCTATAAATGTCTTAGATTCTAGCCTATGAAAAGAAGCTATTAAAAGTGAGCTAGACTCCATAGTTATGAATCAAACTTGGAAATTGGTAGTGTAGACACCGTATTTGGTCCGGTTTATTTTTAATTTTTATTAAAAAAATAACATAAGTTTACTTTATTATAAGTTTTAATGTAAAGTTTTAATTAAATTAAATTTAACCAAAAAAATAAATTTTGTTTTAAAAAAGAATTTGATTTGATTTGATTTTTTTTAGTTTTATTTTATAAATTAGGTTTTTAATTTAAATGATTGTTTTTAATAACAGTTTTTTTTTTCTCCTCTTTGATTTTTTCCAATCAAAGCCACGTATGTGGCCTCTTCTCCCTTTCATTCCCTTCTTTTTCTCTAACTATCTTTTACCCTCTCCATATTACCGTTGTCATCTGCATTATTTAAGAAAGTCTGGGGGAAACACAAGAGGACACGCAGGGATATAGAGGGACCAGCAGGGATATAGAGAGTAAGCATAGAGGAGTGCAGAAAAGAGCAGAACAAAAGAGTTTTTTTTTTTCTCAGTCATCTCTATGCTTCTCCCTTTCTTTTTCACTTATTCTCTCTCTAGAAATCACCATTTTCTCCTACGTTGGTAAGCAAGGTGAGTAAATTGTGTTTGTGTTTTTATAATCACTGCTTTCATTGTGATTTCAATTGCTTTTGGAACTTTTTTTCCCCATTATTTAAGGTTGTTTTTCATTGTTGATTTTTGAAGGTTTATGATATGTGTTTTGTTATGAATGGCAGTTTTTGGAGCAAATTTAGAGGTTGTATTTTGTTAAAAATTCCATATTTTGAGTATAGATTTTTTTGGCAGTTTTTATTTAAAATTGGTAGATTTTTCTTTTGTTCTTTTTTAAATTGGTAGATTTTGAATTTAATTTACCGTTATTTTTTTTATTTTATAATTAAAATAAAAAGACTGTGTTTAATAGCAGTTAAAATTTTAAAGAGAATAAGCCTTTCAAAATCAAAGTTTTAAATAAATAGAATTTATTTTAAAATTAATGATTTTTTTTAGGTAAATAAAGAAAGCTTGAAAAGACAAGTTTTCTTTTTTAAATATTTTTTTAAAAAAGTGTAAAAGTAAAAAAAAAAATATTTCTCTTCCTTCTCCAAGTCTGACTTTTTCTTTTTCTCCTGACATTGAGTTTCTTTTTAATTATCTTCTGCAGAGATTTAAAGGGAGGAAATAAAAAATAGGATTTCAAGAAGATCTTTTACTTTTTATAAATAGTTATCTTTTGAAAAAGAATCTTAACAAAATATCAGTTTTAACAAATAAATTTTGTTTAAAGTAAATTTGACTTTATTTTGAAATAATTTTTTTTCTTTTAAAGAATCTCTTTAATTTCGAAATAAATCAAAAGTTGTTTTTAAACAAAATTCGTAAGTTTTTTTTTTAGTTTTAAAAAATAAGTTAAAAGCTTTGATTTTGTAAAAGTGTACAAGGTTTGCATCTATGGTGTTGGTATAGTGGTAAGATGCTTGGGTTATAATATATATGACCTCAAGTTCAAGTCTTTGCATGCCTTAAATTAAAATTATTTTATTTATTTTCTTATTTTTTTTTTAATCATTGTCTCTACTAAATAATTATTTTAAATAAAGATTTCGTTTAGAGTTTTTTTTTTAAACAAAATTCAAAAAATACAAACTTTGTATTTTAAAAGGGGTTATAGCTTATATTCACACATATAAACTCAATGTGACTTAAAATAAAATTTTTTTGTTATTATTTTTTTTACTAAATAATTATTTTGAAAACTCCAATGACGGGAATTGAAACCCTCCAATTTACTCGAGGTGCTTAATTTTTCTAATGGCCTTCGTGTCACTCATATATATTAATGCATATCTTATAACAAGGCGCGAATCAATATAACATGGGACATTTCGATCAAAACAAAAATATTTTTTTCTTGGGCCAAATAAAATAATAGGATAATTTATGATAGAATGTGGTACCGTTTTCGAACGGGTGTCGTAGGGTGCTAATACCTTCCCTACGCTCAGTCGACTCCCAAACCAAAATCTGTTTTTCGTAGACCAAGTTTTTAAAATAGGTGAGCAATCACACCTCGTAGATGATTGGTGGCGACTCCAAACCCTTATCTCGAAAGAGAGCCTTCATGGGATGACGTCGGCCGCTCCGCGTCGCGATGACGTTGCGACAGCTTGGTGACTCCACTAGGGAGTATTAACAAAGTCAAGCCATTTATTTTGTCGTCTATTATCCTATTGTAATATGTTTTGGGTCCATTTTTGTTATTTGTTATTTTTTTCAATTTTTGTAAATATTTATATGCATTATGATTTTATTTTGCATCATCACGCATCTCACACACATTCACAAGCCTCCTACCCAGGCTTTACCCTTAAGATTAGATCGGAGACTGAGTAGTGTGACCTTCGTGGAATTTCGGTTCCCGTGCAGGCGCATGAAATTCTCCACTCAAGTCGACCATACTGCCAAAGCATATGGAAGATTTGGGGGCCATTATTCTCTAGGATGCATTAGTACATAACTTCACACGATATTCATATTGCATTTTATGTGGGTTGTTATGTCATTCATGGCATATTGTTTTTTAGGGTTGATTTGACGTTTTAATTATAAGGTTTTAAAATTAACCATTTTTTAAAAAATAAAAAAATAAAATAAAAAATCATTTACCTTTTATTCACTTCTTTCATTATTCATTTGCTTTCAACATGCACTACATCACATTTTACTTCTAAGTGAATTTAAAAGTGTTGTCTTTCAAAAGGATTATAAATGTCTCTATGTAGACACGCCAAAGACTTTCAAATTCATTCATTTTCGATCCAAAACTTAGGAGTTAAGCTTTAACCCTAGAATTAAATGTCATGCATATTCATGTCTCTCCCTTGGGTTGAGTTAGAATCTTGCATGCATTTAAATACACTAATAATTCCATGAAATATTGCTTTAAAAAACAAATAATGGCATGGAATATGCATCATATCATTAGGGAACTTTGTAACATATTTAAATACGTTTTTTTCTTCCCGTAAGAAAAGTTAAACTAAAAACCCCTATTATAAACTAAAAGAATATATCTTGCATGCATCATTCCGCATGTCGTCCATAAATTGAATAAAAAAACATCTATCGTTCCCATGCATGCGTTAGTTCACGTGTTGATAATAATTTCAAAAAAAAAAATTCCCCTAATTTGTGATCTAACATTTGCGTAACATCATCTAGAGAAAAATTAAAATCATACATTCATTCACGCATCACTCATATGATGTCATCGGTTGAAAAACAAAAAACAAAAACAAAAAATATTTTTTTTAAATGCACGCGATAAAAAGGAAATTACATGTTTTGAAGTTTCTCAATAATATTTTTAATATGGTCTACTTTTATCATTCTTGTTAGTTGAGATTTTAGCAAGAATAAAACAATCATTGTAAGTCACTTGGAGGAAACGGGAAAAAGTGGAATGATAAACAAAAAAAATAAGTGGAAAAAAGAAATGAAAAATGGGAAAAAAAATGAAAATGCGAATGCCTTCAAGGTCTTCAGTGAGATATAATCTTTTTCAAAACTCAACCATTTTTCTGGACTTTGTTGTCGGGCTAAATCCGCAACTCAAACCAATTTTATCTTGGTCTTCCTATTGCTTCTCATGTGCTAACCAGCAAACCATCAAATTTCATACTGGGGCAAGCATGCCTATTGAGGTGAGGAACCAAAATTACTCACTCCCTGTAAAACCTTGAGCTTAGCCTGCTTTAAGCCTAATCTACCTTGAGCCTAGCTTACCGATATATGGTAAATATAGTCAACATTGAGAGTTAACCATTTGCTGCAAAAAAAAAAATCATTTGCTCAGCCCGTCACATACAATTTTGTGATGAATATCCAAATATTACTCATCATAAAAGCCTTTTGTTAGGCCTACCACATCATTATCCACATAATGTTGAGAACTTTGAAGGTAACTGAAATAACACTGAACTCTTATGATTGACTGCTTCATGAATTGGTACTTGTAACTGCTCAAAATTTCCCTACTCTGACTTCCTTCTTTCCCTTTCTATTGTTCTCCTATCTTAATCCTTCGTCTACTTTCTTCTTTTGAGCAAAAGTGATTCCAAGACCGAGGATAGTGATTTTGAGAATTCGGAAGTTAACGATCTGACAAATAGTCTCAAGATCTCAGTCTCCTTTGATGAGTTTCGTCTGAGAGCAATTTTTACTAGAGCAGTAGTAAAGACATAATTTAAAACAGTAGTAGAGGCGACTACACATTTTTATACATGATTGCACCCTATTTTAGTTCAATGACTAGGGCAATCAACATAAATCTACAACAATAATTTCAAAGACTTCAAGGTCTTCTTTGCAAATCTCCACACTAGGGCAAATTTGATCATTACTATATTGGGGCAAAAGCCGTCATCTGCTACACTAGAGCAAAACTATCATTTGCAAGCTGGGGTAGGGTCATGAGACAAAGGTCATCTTCAGACTGAAGAGATCTCATTTCTCTCGCATGAAATCTTTCAATTTTGAAGGTCCTTCACTGCAAAAAGTGGGTTGTTATACAACATTCCATAAAGAACTTCATTTTGAAATTGAAGGCTAAAAGGACTAGTCATTTACATTCAATGAGTAGACTGCAACAAATATTGCCGTAAAGAACGACACTTCAAAGCTAAGGCTAAAAAGATCTTTACCTTCAAAATGGACCACAAAAACGTTTCCGTGAAGAATAACATGTGGTTAGAAAGATGATTTCATCAAATTTCTCCAGCTAAGCTCAAAGAAGGAGTGAGGTACATGAGATAAACTCTTGAGGAGTTACGCAACCCATCTCACCAAAGCTCTTAAAAATATATTTCAATCTCTTATTGTTCCAGAGATTTGACAAAATATCCATGAATTCTTGGTTTTTTTTTTTAAAAGGAAGCCTGCTGACTTTTATTCATTGTCAAGCTTTGTCGCAAAATCATGATTCCTATCCTCCATTACTCCTAATGTTAAATCCATTTTCTTGTAACCGATCTTTTCTTGTCAATTATAAGGTTGAGTTTATGAAGCAGTTTAATCAAACAAAATGTACAATGCTATGAGTTACCTTTGATTGTTCTCTAAACTGGCACATGGGATACCTCTACAAAAGAATTCCCTTCCAAACCTGATATAGTTGAGAAGTTACCTTGTATAGCTCCAATCGAGTGAAAACATTCATTAAAAAAAATAAAGAAAAAAAAGAGAAAAAAAAAAGCAAAAGGAAAAAAGAACAGTTGATGTGTTTCTTCCAATGTTGACATTACCTTTTCTCATTTGATTCTTTGCTAAATAATTGCTAATAAGAAGGATGAGAGTAGACAAAAAAAAAAGTTATATCTTTGCAAAGTATGGGGTGTTCTCTCAACTATATTTTCACTAATTATGCATTCACATCACTTGCATACATATTCTTCAAAAAAAAAAAAGGTTGTCATATCATGATTAGATTATGAAAATTTAAGTATCATGCATTGGGCATTCATAATCACATTCCATTGTCAAAACAAAAATTAGCATCATACATACATGTTGCATTCTAGCTTTCGGTAGGCATATACATTATTGCATCATGTATTGAAGATCAAATACATTGGTTAAGCTAAATAAAAAACAGATCATACGTTGTCACACATTTTCAAGTGATAAAATAAATACAAAATAAAATGGAGCATCATTCATGACATTGGGGCAATACACAATTGTAGATGCACCCATCCATCATAAGATAGTCGCATTAGAGGTCACGCAACAGCTTCCCAGGGAGCCTCCTACAGATCTCTTTAGCCATTCCTTGGCCTTTAGAGTTAGAGCTAGTTGATAGGCCACACTCAATTGTCAGCAGCAGGGTACCCGATTTTCATTAACCAAATCTGGCATGGAGCTCTTTCGTTTACAAGAGGACGCAATTAAATGACCGATCGACGTCTCACCTGCACCGGTACCTACGTAGTGTAGTGTCGGTTGCCAAGATAAATAGAATTGGTCTGACCTCTCGCTCGGATGTCAGACTCCTGCTACGATGCCATTGGAAGTTCCCATTAGCATGAACACGTGGTTTTTGTTAGACTTATTGTCATGTGTCAAAGTGCATATCTCATGCACTTAGCTTTTAGGAGGATATTCCAAGTCCTGCACTTAGATAATAAACCTCTACTAAATCAAATAACTGCAGTTTTTTTTTTTTGAAAAATTGCATCTTAATCTGTTGGAGCTAGTTTTCTAGCTCACACGTTTCATTAAGTTTGTTGAAGCCAAGTTTTATCACCTAGGTATTTCGACTGTCTTTCGAGCTGGTGCCGTTATGACCGATCCGACCAAGATTTCCTTTGGTCCCGTTCCCATTCTTTGTTTTAACTGACCTAGATGTGTCTCGCTTAGCCTCATATTCGGACAAACTCCATGATAGCATGTTGTGATTCAAGCTTACCTTAAATGGCCGTTGAGGCCTTATCAAGAATCCTGTCAGAGACCCTACCTATATATAAAAACCATTTGCCTCTATCAAAGGTACGCAAACACTATATTTTCTCTCTAATACAACTCGGATCTTTTCTGACTTGGCGTCGGAGTGTTTTCTCTTACCGGTATCCTGCTCAGAAAAATTCAGCTCATCCTCAAGGTCATAATTTCGTCCAAGCCGAGCTTGTAAGCTTGGTAATCTTTTGTGATCAAATATTTATCTTCGTTAAATCGAACTCGATCCAAGTCGAGGTCGAAGCCTGTTTTTAAAGCCAGGTCCGTTACATTTTATCTTTCGGTTAAATCGAACCTGATCCAAGTCGAGGTCGAAGCCTGTTGTTAAAGCCAGGTCTGTTACATTTATCTTTCGGTTTCGTTATCGAACCCGATCCAAGTCGAGGTCGAAGCCTGTTGTTAAAGCCAGGTCCATAGCATTTTATCATTCGGTTAAATCGAACTCGATCCAAGTCGAGGCGAAGCCTGTGTTATCGCCAGGTCCATTGCATTATCATCCGGTTAAATCGAACCCGATCCAAGTCGAGGTCGAAGCCTGTTGTTAAAGCCAGGTCCGTTGCATTTTATCATCTGGTTAAATCGAACCCGATCCAAGTCGAGGTTTAAGCCTGTTGTTAAAGCCAGGTCCGTTGCATTTTATCTTTGGTTAAATCGAACCCGATCAAATCGAGGTCGAAGCCTGTGTTATAGCCAGGTCCATTGCATTATCATCCGGTTAAATCGAACCCGATCCAAGTCGAGGTCGAAGCCTGTTGTTAAAGCCAGGTCCGTTGCATTTTATCATTTGGTTAAATCGAACCTGATCCAAGTCGAGGTCGAAGCCTGTGTTATAGCCAAGTCCATTGCATTATCATCCGGTTAAATCGAACCCGATCCAAGTCGAGGTCGAAGCCTGTTGTTAAAGCCAGGTCCATTACATTTTATCTCCGGTTAAATCGAACCCGATCCAAGTCGAGGTCGAAGCCTGTTGTTAAATCCAGGTTCGTTGCATTTTATCAGTCGGTTAAATCGAACCCGATCTAAGTCGAGGTCGAAGCCTGTGTTATAGCCAGGTCCATTGCATTATCATTCGGTTAAATCGAACCTGATCCAAGTCGAGGTCGAAGCCTGTTGTTAAAGCCAGGTCCCTTGCATTTTCTCTTTCAGTTAAATGGAACCCGATCTAGATCGAGGTCGAAGCCTGTGTCAAGTACAGGTTCTTTTGCATGTTGAGATCCCGTCTAGTGTCAAGTTGGTCTATCTCTATCTTGTCTTGTCTGAATAAAATTTTCACCTTCCCAAATACTTTGTCTTTTGCCTTTGTCTACTCTTTAGTTCTGCAAGGATACACAAAGGGGGCAAGCTGTAGACACCGTATTTGGTCCGGTTTATTTTTAATTTTTTATTAAAAAAATAACATAAGTTTACTTTATTATAAGTTTTAATGTAAAGTTTAATTAAATTAAATTAACCAAAAAAATAATTTTTGTTTTAAAAAGAATTTGATTTGATTTGATTTTTTTTAGTTTTATTTTATAAATTAGGTTTTTATTTAAATGATTGTTTTTAATAACAGTTTTTTTTTTCTCCTCTTTGATTTTTTCCAATCAAAGCCACGTATGTGGCCTCTTCTCCCTTCATTTCTTCTTCTTTTCTTCTTCTCTAACTCTCCTTCTTTTTCTCTAACTCTTTTTACCCTCTCCATATTACCGTTGCCATCTGCATGTATTTAAGAAAGTCTGAGGGAAACACAAAAGGACACGCAGGGATATAGAGGGACCAGCAGGGATATAGAGAGTAAGCATAGAGGAGTGCAGAAAAGAGCAGAACAAAAGAGTTTTTTTTTCCTCAGTCATCTCTATACTTCTCCCTTTCTTTTTCACTTATTCTCTCTCTAGAAATCATCATTTTCTCCTACGTTGGTAAGCAAGGTGAGTAAATTGTGTTTGTGTTTTTATAATCACTGCTTTCATTGTGATTTCAATTGCTTTTGGAACCTTTTTTCCCCATTATTTAAGGTTGTTTTTCACTGTTGATTTTTAAAGTTTTACGATCTGTGTTTTGTTAAAATGGCAGTTTTTGGAGATAATTTAGAGGTTGTATTTTGTTAAAAATTCCATATTTTGAGTATAGATTGTTTTTGGCAGTTTTTATTTAAAATTGGTAGATTTTTCTTTTGTTCTTTTTTAAATTGGTAGATTTTGAATTTAATTTACCGTTTATGTTTTTTTTATTTTATAATTAAAATAAAAAGACTGTGTTTAATAGCAGTTAAAATTTTAAAGAGAATAAGCCTTTCAAAATCAAAGTTTTAAATAAATAGAATTTATTTTAAAATTAATGATTTTTTTTAGGTAAATAAAGAAAGCTTGAAAAGACAGGTTTTCTTTTTTAAATATTTTTTTAAAAAAGTGTAAAAGTAAAAAAAAAAATTTTCTCTCTTCCTTCTCCAAGTCTGACTTTTCTTTTTCTCCTGACATCGAGTTTCTTTTTTATTATCTTCTGCAGAGATTTAAAGGAGAGGAAATAAAATAGGATTTCAAGAAGATCTTTTAGTTTTTATAAATAGTTATCTTTTGAAAAAGAATCTTAACAAAATATCAGTTATCTTTTGAAAAAGAATCTTAACAAAATATCAGTTTTAACAAATAAATTTTGTTTAAAGTAAATTTGACTTTATTTTGAAATAATTTTTTTTCTTTTGAAATCTCTTTAATTTCGAAATAAATAAAAAGTTGTTTTTAAACAAATTTCGTAAGTTTTTTTTTTAGTTTTAAAAAATAAGTTAAAAGCTTTGATTTTGTAAAAGTGTACAATGTTTGCATCTATGGTGTTAGTATAGTGGTAAGATGCTTGGGTTATAATATATATGACCCCAAGTTTGAGTCTTTGCATGCCTTAAATTAAATTATTTTATTTATTTTCTTATTTTTTTTAATCATTGTCT
>NW_028275290.1:0-62020 GCF_013281855.1 Momordica charantia
CCCATCCTCTCCACTGCAGCCATCTTTAAATACACCTAAAGATAACAGTAAAAAAGAAAAAGAGGCAAGAGAAAAGAGAAAAAGAGGGAGGAGAAAGGGAAGGGACAGGAGAAATGCCACGTTAAGTGCCTTTGACGAGGAAAAAATCAAAGAGGAAAAAAAGTTTTAAAAAATCAAAGGTTTTGTTAAATAAATCTTTATTTAATTAAAACAAAATTTTTTTAAAACAATAATTTTATTTATCTATTTTTTATTTTAATAATAAAACAAATCTAAAAAAAACCATTTTTTATTTTCTTATTAATAAAATTAAACATTTAAATAAATCTAACATTTTAATTTTAGTTAATTTAAACTTTATATTAAAACTAATAATAAAGTAACCTATGCTATTTTTTAATTAAAGTAAACTTAATAAAGTAAAATACAATAATATAATTAAAAAAAAAAAGGTCGGACCAAATACAGTGTCTCCAGCTTGCCCCCTTTTGTGTATCCTTGCAGAACTAAAATTAGACAAAGGCAAATGACAATGTATTTGGGAAGGCGAAAATTTTATTAAGACAACGCAAGATAGAGATGGATCCAACTTGACACTAGACGGATCTCAACATGTAAAGGACCTGTACTTGACACAGGCTTCAACCTCGATCTTGGATCGGGTTCGATTTAACCGAATGATAAGTCAGATGGACCTGGCTTGACACAGCTTCTTCTACCTCAATCTGGATGAGGTTCGATTTAATCGAATGAGAAAATGCAACGGACTGGCTTTAACAACAGGCTTTAACCTCGACTTGGATCGGGTTCGATTTAACACGAATGAAAAATGCAACGGATCTCGCTTTAACAACAGGCTTTGACCTCGACTTGGATCGGGTTTGATTTAACCGAATCAGAAAATGCAACGGACCTCGCTTTAACAACAGGCTTCGACCTCCACATTGATCTGGTTCGGTTTAACCGAATCAGAAAATGCAACAAACCTGACTTAACAACAGGCTTCGACCTCGACCTGGATCGGATTCGATTTAATCGAATGATAAAATGCAACAAACCTGGCATTAACAACCAGCTTCGTCCTCGACTTGGATCAGGTTCGATTTAACCGAATGATATAATGCAACTGATCTGGCTTTACCAACAGGCTTCGACCTCGACTTGGATCGGGTTCGATTTAACCGAATGAGAAAATGCAACGGACCTGGCTTTAACAACAGGCTTTGACCTCGACTTGGATCGAGTTCGATTTAACCAAATGATACAATGCAACGGACCTGGCTTTAACAACAGGCTTCGACTTCGACTTAGATCGGGTTCAATTTAACCGAATGATAAAATGCAACGGACCTGGCTTTAACAACAGGCTTCGACCTCGACGTGGATCGGGTTCGATTTAACTGAATGATATAATGCAACGGACCTGGCTTTACAACAGGCTTCGACCTCGACTTGGATCGGGTTCGATTTAACCGAATTAGAAAATGCAACGGACCTGGCTTAAACATTAGGCTTCGACCTCGACTTGGATCGGGTCCGATTTAACCGAATGAGAAAATGCAACGGACCTGGCTTTAACAACAGGCTTCAACCTCGACTTGGATCAGGCTCAATTTAACCGAAAGAGAAAATGCAACGGATCTGGCTTTAACAACAGGCTTCGACCTCGACTTGGATCGGGTTCGATTTAACCGAATGATAAAATGCAACGGACCTGACTTGAACAACAGGCTTCGACCTTGACTTGGATCGGGTTCGATTTAACCGAATGATAAAATGCAACGGACGTAGCTTTAACAACAGGCTTCGACCTTGACTTAGATCGAGTTCGATTTAACCGAATGATAAAATGCAAGGGACATGACATTAACAACAGGCTTCGACTTTGACTTGGATCGGGTTCGATTTAACCGTATGAGAAAATGCAACAGACCTGGCTTTAACAACAGGATTCGACCTCGACTTGGATCGGGTTCGATTTAACCGAATGATAAAATGCAACAGACCTGGCTTTAACAACAGACTTCGACCTCGACTTAGATCGGGTTCGATTTAACCGAATGATAAAATGCAACGGACCTGACTTTAACAACAGGTTTCGACCTCGACTGGGGTCGGGTTCGATTTAACCGAATGATAAAATGCAACGGACTGGCTTTAACAACAGGCTTCGACCTCGCTTGGATCGGGTTCG
Source organism: Momordica charantia (assembly GCF_013281855.1). Taxonomy (NCBI): domain Eukaryota; kingdom Viridiplantae; phylum Streptophyta; class Magnoliopsida; order Cucurbitales; family Cucurbitaceae; genus Momordica; species Momordica charantia. Next base: position 2,195 of record NW_028275290.1, read on the forward strand.
ATTTAACTGAATGAGAAAATGCAACGGACCTGGCTTTAACAACAGGCTTCGACCTCGACTTGGATCGGGTTCGGTTTAACCGAACGATAAAATGCAACGAAGCTAGCTTTAACAACAGGTTTCGACCTCGACTATGATCGGGTTCGATTTAACCGAATGAGAAAATGCAACGGACTTGGCTTTAACAACAGGCTTCGACCTCGACTTGGATCGGGTTCGATTTAATCTAATGAGAAAATGCAACGGACCTGGCTTCGACCTCGACTTGGATCGGGTCCGATTTAACCGAATGAGAAAATGCAAAGGACCTGGCTTTAACAACAGACTTCGACCTCGACTTGGATCGGGCTCGATTTAACCGAAAGAGAAAATGCAACGGATCTTTCTTTAACAACAGGCTTCGACCTCGACTTGGATCGGGTTCGATTTAACCGAATGATAAAATGCAACGGACCTGACTTGAACAACAGGCTTCGACCTTGACTTGGATCGGGTTCGATTTAACCGAATGATAAAATGCAACGGACGTAGCTTTAACAACAGGCTTCGACCTCGACTTAGATCGAGTTCGATTTAACCGAATGATAAAATGCAAGGGACATGACATTAACAACAGGCTTCGACTTTGACTTGGATCGGGTTCGATTTAACCGATGAGAAAATGCAACAGACCTGGCTTTAACAACAGGCTTCGACCTCGACTTGGATCGGGTTCGATTTAATCTAATGAGAAAATGCAACGGACCTGGCTTAAACATTAGGCTTCGACCTCGACTTGGATCGGGTCCGATTTAACCGAATGAGAAAATGCAACGGAGCTGGCTTTAACAACAGACTTCAACCTCGACTTGGATCGGGCTCGATTTAACCGAAAGAGAAAATGCAACGGATCTGTCTTTAACAACATGCTTCGACCTCGACTTGGATCGGGTTCGATTTTACCGAATGATAAATGCAACGGACCTGACTTGAACAACAGGCTTCGACCTTGACTTGGATCGAGTTCGATTTAACCGAATGATAAAATGCAAGGGACATGACATTAACAACAGGCTTCGACTTTGACTTGGATCGGGTTCGATTTAACCGTATGAGAAAATGCAACAGACCTGGCTTTAACAACAGGCTTCGACCTCGACTTGGATCGGGTTCGATTTAACCGAATGATAAAATGCAACAGACCTGGCTTTGACAACAGACTTCGACCTCGACTTAGATCGGTTCGATTTAACCGAATGATAAAATGCAACGGACCTGACTTTAACAACAGGTTTCGACCTCGACTGGGGTCGGGTTCGATTTAACCGAATGATAAAATGCAACGGATCTGGCTTTAACAACAGGCTTCGACCTCGACTTGGATCGGGTTCGATTTAACCGAATAAGAAAATGCAACGGACCTGGCTTTAACAACAGGCTTCGACCTCGACTTGGATCGGGTTCGGTTTAACCGAACGATAAAATGCAACGAAGCTAGCTTTAACAACAAGTTTCGACTTCGACTATGATCGGGTTCGATTTAACCGAATGAGAAAATGCAACGGACTTGGCTTTAACAACAGGCTTCGACCTCGACTTGGATCGGGTTCGATTTAATCTAATGATATAAAGCAATGGACCTGGCTATAACACAAGCTTCGACCTCGACTTGGATCGGGTTCGATTTAACTGAAGATAAAATGCAACGGACCTGGCTTTAACAACAGACTTCGACCTCGACTTGGATCGGGTTCGATTTAACTGAATGATATAATGCAACGGACCTGGCTTTACAACAGGCTTCGACCTCGACTTGGATCGGGTTCGATTTAACCGAATTAGAAAATGCAACGGACCTGGCTTAAACATTAGGCTTCGACCTCGACTTGGATCGGGTTCGATTTAACCGAATGATAAAATGCAACGGACCTGGCTTTACCAACAGGCTTCAACCTCGACTTGGATCGGGTTCGATTTAACCGAATGATAAAATGCAATGGACCTGGCTTTAACAACAGGCTTCGACCTCGACTTGGATTGAGTCCGATTTAACCGAATGATAAAATGCAATGGGCCTGGCTTTAACAACAGGCTTCGACCTCGACTTGGATCGGGTTCGATTTAACCAAATGATAAAATACAACGGACCTGGTTTTAACAACAGGATTCGACCTCGACTTGAATCGGGTTCGATTTAACCGAATGATAATGCAATGGATCTGGTTTTAACAACAGGCTTCGACCTCGACTTGGATCGGTTCGATTTAACCAAATGATAAAATACGATGGACCTAGCTTTAACACAGGCTTCGACCTCGACTTGGATCGGGTTCGATTTAACTGAAGATAAATGTTTGATCACAAAAATTACCAAGCTTACGAGCTCGACTCGGACAGAATTATGACCTTAAGGATGAGCTGAATTTTGCTGAGCAGGAGACCTACAAGAGAAAACACTCCGACGCCCAAGTTAGGAAGAATCCGAGTTGTATTCGAGGGAAAATAGAGTGTTCGCGTACCTTGGATAGAAGCAAATGATTTCTATATATAGGCACGGACAAGACTCCCGACCAAGCTTCAACGGCTCTTTAAGGTAAGCGTGAATTACGACGTGCTGTCGTGGAGTTTGTTGAAATATGTGGCTAAGCAAGATACATCTAGGTCGGTTCAAACAAAGATTGGGAACGAGACCAAAGGAGATCTTGGTTGGCTCGGCCATAACGGGCATCGACTGGTTAGATAGTCGAAATATCGAGGTGATAAAACTTGGCTTCATAGAAAGCTATCTCCAACAGATAAAATGTAATTCCCAGAAAAGGTTGAAGTTATTTGACTTGTAAAAAGGTTTTGACCTGAGTGCAGGGTTTAGAAATCCTCTTAAACTTGCTAAGTGCAAGAGATATGCACTTACGCATGACGATAAGACTAACACCACGTGTTCATGCTAATGTGAACTTCCAATGGTAGTATGGAGTATTTATCGTAGCAAAATTCTGACATCCGAGAGAGAGGTTAGACCAATCCTATTCATCCTAACAAACCAACACTACACTACGTAGGTACCTGTGCAGGTGAGGCGCTGGTCGGTCCTAGAAAAGCTCGTAGCGGCGTGAGGAGTCAATGACTGGAATGCCCAAAGATCATAAAGGATGTGATAGGAATGGAGGCAGCGGAAAGTTGTACTCATATTAAATTGCGTTCGCTTGTAAACGAAAGAGCTCCTGCCAGAAATAGCTAATGAAGAGCAGGCACCCTGTCGCTAACAATTAAGTGTGGCCTATGAACTAGTTCTAACTCTACAGGCCGAAGAAAAGCTAAAGACATCCGCAGGAGGCTTCACGGGAAGCTGCTGCGCGACCTCTGGCGCAATTATCTTAGGACGAATGGTGCATCTACAAATGTGTATTGCCCCAATGTCATGAATGACTAATGATGCTCCATTTTACTTTCCATTTATTCTTATCATTTGACAATGTGTGACAGTATATAATCTGTTTTTTATTTCGTTTAACCAATGAATTTGACCCTCGACGCATGCTGCAATAATGTATATGCAATCCTAGATGGTTGCATCATGTATGTATGATACTCATTTTTATTTTGGCTTAAACAATAGAATGTGATTATGAATGCACAATGCATAATACTTAAATTTCATAATCTAATCATGATATGACAATTTTTTTTTTTTGAAAAATATGTATGCAAGTGATGTGAATGCATGATTAGTGAAAATATAGTTGAAAGAACAAGATTTTTCCATACTTTGTAAAGATATTACTTTTTTTGTCTACTCTCATCCTTCTTATTAGCAATTATTTAGCAAAAAATCAAATGAGAAAAGGTAATGTCAACATTGAAAGAAACACATCAACTGTTTATTTTTTCCTTTTGCTTTTTTTTCTTTATTTTTTCTTTATTTTTTTTAATGAATGTTTTCACTCGATTGGAGATATACAAGGTAACTTATCAACTATATCAGGTTTGGAAGGGAATTCTTTTGTAGAGGTATCACATGTGCCCGCTTAGAGAACAATCAAAGGTAATTCATAGCATTGTACACCTTGTTTGATTAAACTGCTTCATAAACTCAACCTTATAATTGACAGGAAAAAGATCGGTTACGAGAAAATGGATTTAACATTAGGAGTAATGGAGGAGAGAAATCATGATTTTGCAACAAAGCTTGACAATAAATAAAAGTCAACAGACTTCCTTTTTAAAGAAAAAGAAACCAAAAATTCATGGATATTTTGTAAAATCTCTGGAACAATAAGAGATTGATTTTTTTTTTTAAGCTTTGGGTAAGAGATTATAATCAAATGAATAGTAAAAGTAGCAGTGATCCAATTTCTTTTGACAAATAACTTTGAGAATTGGTTGCGTAACTCCCCTAGAGTTCGTCTCATCGACCTCGCCCCTTCTTTGAGTATTTGATGAAATCATCTTTCTAGCCGCATTTTATTTTTCATGGAAATGTTGTTATGGTCCACTTTGAATGTAAAGACCATCTTTTTAGCCTTAGCTTTGACATGCAGTTCATGCAGTCCACTTTTGAATGCAAATGACCTCTCTTTTCTCAAAGTATAGCTCTTTATGGATAGAGTACACTTCGTGAATGTTGAAAACTTCTCAAAATTGAAAGATTTTTGTGCAATGTAAAAATCTCAATTTGAATATGGCCTTTGTCTCAAAGCTTTGTACAATACAATTACCATTTTGCCTAAACGTGGCATTTCTCAACTTTGCCCTAGTTTGGAGATTTTGTAAAAAGGACCTTGAAACCTTTGAAAATGGTGTCGTTGATCTACGTTGATTGCTCCAGTCATTGAACAAAAGGATTGTTGTGACTTTTTTTTTTTTTGCCAAACACAACCTTTTTTTATAAACAAAATGGGGTGCAATCACATATAAAACGTTGATCATGCATGAGTCGCCTTTTGCCACCTTGACCGTTGTTCCAAATTATTTCTTTGCTGATGTTGCTTCCGTATCATGATGAAACTGATCTCAAGCAAAACTCATTAATGAAGATTGATATCTAATGGAGATTGATATCTTGAGACTATTTCTTAGGTTGTTAACTTTCCAATTCTCAAAATCAATATCCTCGGTCTTGGAATCACTTTTACTCGAGAAAAGAAAGTAGATGAAGGATTAAGCTTGAAGAACAAAGATGAGATAGATTTGGGAAGAAAATTTTAGATATGAATAAAATAAGTCAAAAATATGGAAATACGTGTGCAATCAAAAGTACTGATTCGTGAAGCAACAAATCATAAGAGTTCAATGTTATTTCATTACCTTAAAAGTTCCCAAGGTAACAATAGGTGGATTTTTGGACGTTTACCACGTAATTAGATTTGGCAGACTTAGTAAAAGGCTTTTATGGTGAATTGGCAAATATGGATAAAATTGTATGTGACGAACTGAGCAAATGATCTCTTATTTACTATATATCTGGTAGGTTAGGTTCAAGGTAGGTTAGGCTCAAAGCGGGCTAGGCTCAAGGGTTTACCAAGTGAGCAGTTTTTTTAGGTTTTCACCTCAAAAGACGTCCTTGCCCCAGTATGAAATTTGGTGGTTTAATGGTTCGCACATGAGAAGAAATATGGAGGCCAACATAAAGCTGCTTTGAGTTAGGGTTTAGTCTGAGAACAAAGCTTTGTAAAATTATATCTCATTGAGGACCTTGAAGGCATTCACAATTTTTTCAAATTTTTTCATTTTTCATTTTTTTTCACACTTTTTTTAAAATTATTTTTCCACTTTTTTCCGTTTCCTCCAAGTGACTTACAATGATTGTTTGATTCTTGCTAAAGTCTCAACTAACAAGAATGATAAGAGTAGACCATATTAAAAATATTATTGAGAAATTTCAAAACATGTAATTTCCTTTTTATTGAGAGCCTTTCAAAGAAAATATTTTTTTTTTTTGTTTTTCAACCAATGATATGATATGAGTGATGCATGAATGAATGTATGACTTTGATTTTTTTTTTTTTAAGAAAAATAGCTCAATTTCCACACACTCACATTCTTTTTTACAAGTACTTAGCTAAATCATGGGTGACTAAAGCTTCATTGCCGTTTTACACTAGCAAGCAATCTCAAAGATGACTTCAAAGAAGAAATAAACTTTATTGATAATGCAAAGCAATAGGTCAACATTGATTTTGATAATCTTGTACACTCATGATTCTAGTGCTTCATGTATTGACCATCTTCCTTTGAAAACTTGAGCCATCTTGCCTTCATTAGAACTTGCACTTTATGCTTTATTGAAGTACAATTCTCAGTTGAATGACCTACAGCTCCTGCATGGTAACCACAGTGGACTTACGGATCGTACCACTTTGGATAAGGTGGTTGCAATGGCTCTACGGGTACGGGAGCTAATAAATTACCTTGAAATAATTGGGATAACAACTCAGTATAGGATATTGGGATCGGATGAAAGCTCTCTCGCTTTAGTTGCCTCCGACTACTATGATTATCTGGTAATGTTGGCAACCTTAGTTGTGGGTCATACTGCAGAGCCAATGAGTTTATGGGTACTGTAGACGGGTTATTGTATATCGTAGGTCCTTGCTGGTGCATCCACTTGAGCTTCTAGATTACTGCCTCGACTTTATTTTTCCTTTTAACAGAGCTTCTATTCGTTTCAGAATGTGGCTTTTTATTAATTAAAGACACTGGCAGTTGCTCTGTTGCTTTTCCCCATCTTTTAGCATATTCTTTCCCTACAGTTTCTTCAGCATCTCCATTGGTAACATTTTCTTTTTCTTTACCTTTTAAAATATTTGAGTGAATGGCCTTTGATACTTGTCCATCTTGGAATGTGAATTCAACCTAACAGATTGTAGGAGTTTGTTGGCCTTTCTTGGAAAGCTGAGCTTCATGTGATGAATTATGCTGGGGGAAGTCCTCTATTGACTGACAAAGAGGTGAGTTCACCTTAGGTGATGAATTGTTATGAGGTTCGACTAAATTGTTAGGGTGAGAAATGCCCCCAACAATATTTTTTAAGATATTGAAAATTTCTGTGACTTGTCCCTGAATCTTATCGATATCTTGTCTCATCTTCTTTAGTTTTGCATTCTGCACCTCCATGACCTGTTCTTCAATCTCGTCTCTTATTTTCTTTAGCTCAGTATTCAATTCTTCCCTGACCAGTTCGTGGATTTCGTCTCTAATATTCTTTAGCTCGGCATTGAGCTCTCCCATGTTATGCTGCTTTATGTACCTTGTATATAAAGAATGGTAAATATGTGGTTGTTGAGCTATTTTTTAAGAGTTCGTGTTAATTATGATGTAATGGAGAATGCATAGATTTTGATTTTTTTTAGATAGAAATTGATATGCATGAGACGATGTGATGCAAATGTTAGATCACCAATTAGGGGAAAATTTTGAAATGATTATGAACATATGGAATGATGCATGCATAAGATGATATAGAGGTTTTTAGTGATGCATGAGAACGATGGACATGTAAAATGATAAATGCGAGATATATTCTTTTAAATTATGATATGTACACAGGTGACATGAGGCATGAGAAAGACAGAGTTTTTACTTTGATTTTCTTTATATATGCTACAAAAATGCCCTAATGATATGATATATATTTCATGCAATTATGTATTATTATTTTTTTGAAACAATTCATGCAATTATTAGTGCATCCAAATGCAATGCTAGACTTTAGGTCATCCTAAGAGAGAGACATGAATATGCATGATATTTAATTCTAGGGGTTAAGGCTTAACTCCTAAGTTTTGGATAAAAAATGAATGAATTTGAAAGTCTTTGGTGGGCCTACATAGGGACATTTATAACCCTTTTGAAAGGCAACATTTCTACCGAAAACTTAAACAAATAGACAGGAAGAAGTAAGGTAAATGATTTTTTTATTTTTCCTTTATTTAAAAAAAGTGGTTTATTTAAAACCTTATGGTTAAAACTCCAAATCAACCCTAAAGAACAAAATGTCGTGAACAACATAACAACCCACATAAAATGCAATATGAATATGGTGTAAAGTTATGTACTAATGCATCCTATAGGATAATGGCCCCCAAATCTTCCATATGCTTGGTAGTATGGTCGACTTGAGTGGAGAATTTCATGCGCCTGCACGGGAATCGAAATTCCACAAAGGTCACACTACTCAGTCTCCGATGTAATCCTAAGGGTAAAGCCCGGGTAAGAGGCTTGTGAATGTGTGTGACATGCATAATGATGCAAAGATAATATTACACTATACAATAGAATAATTAAAATAACATAAAAAAAAAACAAAGCGGACCAACAAGAAATATAGTGGGATAACAAATGACAAAAATAATGGCTTGGCTCTCTAAAGTCCCCAGTGGAGTCGCCAAGCTGTCGCAACGTCATTGCAACGCGGAGCGGCCGACGTCATCCCCTGAAGAGTCTCTTTCGAGATAAGGGTTTGGAGTCGCCACCAATCATCTACGAGGTGTGATTGGTCACCTATAAATAAAGACAAGGTCTGCGAAAACAGATTGTTGGTTCAGGAGTCGACTGAGCGTAGGGAAGGTGTTAGCACCCTACGACAGCCGTTTGAAAACGGTACCACATTTTGTAAAAAATTATCCTATTATTTTATTTGGTCCAAAGAAAAATGTTTTTATTTTATTTTAAATGTCCCATATTATATTAATTCACACCTTGTTATAAGATTTGAATTAATAGATATGAGTGGCACGAAGACCATTAGCAAAATTTTAATACCTCGAGCATATTGGAAGGTCCCAATTTCTGTCATTGGAGTTTTTGAAATAATTATTTAGCAAAAAAATAATAAATATAAAAAATAATTTTAATTTTAGGGAACAATAAGTCTTGAACTTACGGAGTATTAACACTAAAACATCACACCAATGTGCCACCACTTTAAATATAAGCTATGCTCCTTTTTAAAAGACTCGAACTTGTGTCATGTAACATTAAAAATCAAACATTTACCACTATTCTAACATTCTAAGATGTAAACATTATATTCTTTTACAAAAACAAAAGTTTTAATTTATTTTTTTAAACTAAAAAAAAAACCTACAAATTTTGTTCAATTAAAACAAAAAATAAATAACTTTTTTTATTTATTTCGAAATTAACAAGATTGTTTAAAAGAAAAAAAAAACTTTTATTTAAGAACAAAGTCAAATTTACTTTAACAAAACTTATTTGCTAAAACCGATTTTTTGTTAAGATTCTTTTGAAAATCATAACCACCAAACCATTAAAAGGAATTTTTTTAAAAAAAAAGGGATTTTATTCTAAAATACTCTGTTTTTATGTCCTCATTTTTTTAAATCCTGCAGTAGAATATTCGTTTTTAATTAAAAAAAATAAAACAAAGTTGACACAAAAAGTAAACCTTGTAAAAAAAAATCATTTTAAATAAAAACTCTCTTAAACTTTGAATCCAAATTTAAAAGAATCCAAATTTTTTAAACAAGATTTATTTTATAAAACTCCTATTTTTTTAACCTATTTTAACCAAAATTTTAAAGTAAAATATTTTATTAAAATAAAATTAAGTTTATATTTATTTCATTTAAAAAACTCTTCTTTATTAGAAAAAGAAAACTTTTATTTTAAAACAAATTTTAAAATATCAAAATCCTTATTTTATTTTCAAAAACTTATTTAAAATTAATTTAGAAGATTTTTTTTATCTTAAAAAAAAGGTTTCTTTCTAAAGCATTTTCTTTTAAAAAAAGTAAAAAAAAAACTTTTTCTTAAAAAAACATTTTTTTCTAAAAAAAAAAATCTTTTGATAGAAAGAATCTGTTGCATGATTTCCAAAGCCAATTTTCCCTTATTTAAAAAAAATCTTTCCAACGTATTTGATACTTACTTAAAACGCACTCCCGGGAACGAGATCGTCGGAGTGCCGGCGGGCTTGGAAGAAGCTGTGAAGAAGGCTGTTGGTGTCATTCGCGCGGTTCCCTTGCGTCGTCGGAGGTCGTGGGTATGTAGGAGAAAAGTGGTGATGGTGGGATAAGAGAGATGGAGAGAAGAAGATACGGTGATGGGTTTCTAACTGCTTTTCTGTCTGTCCCCATTTCTCTCCACTGCAGCCCTCTTTAAATACACCTAAAGATAACGGAGAGAAGATGGCACGTCAAGTGCCTTTGACGAGGAAAAAATCAAAGAGGAAAAAAATGGTTAAAAATCAAAGGTTTTGTTAAAATAAAATCTTTATTTAATTAAAACAAAATCTTTTTAAAACAAATAAATTTTATTTATCTATTTTTTATTTTAATAATAAAACAAAATCTAAACAAACCATTTTTTATTTTCTTATTAATAAAATTAAACATTTAAATAAATCTAACATTTTAATTTTAGTTAATTTAAACTTTATATTAAAACTAATAATAAAGTAAACCTATGTTATTTTTTAATTAAAGTAAAACTTAATAAAGTAAAATACAATAATATAAATTAAATAAAAAAAAGGTCGGACCAAATACGGTGTCTACAATGATCATAAAACTAAATCTGGTTATGTTTTTAATATTTGCTTGGATGCTTTTTCATAGACATCGAAGAAACAGCCCAGTGTTGCTCTTTTTACCGTTGAAGCATAATACATCTCTTTATCTACAACTGGATGTCAACCTTTATGGCTAAGGTGAAAGTTGAAAGAATTTTAGTGTACTAAAAAAAGTGACACTGTTTTATTTTGTGAAAATGGTATGGCTATTGCATTTCAAAAAATCTAGTCTTTCATGGAAGAAGCATGAGTATTAGAATGAAGTATCATTTTATTAGAGACTTGGTTAAAGAGGGAGAACTGATGGTGAAACGTTGCAAGACTCAAGATCAAGTGGCTGATATTTTTATCAAGGTGCTGAAGTTTGACTTATTTGTTAACTTTAGAGGAAAGCAAAGAGTTGGTCAAGTCTTGATTAAGGGAGGATGTTGTGTAAGAGAACAACTTTCTTCTTTTGTCTCTTGAGTTGTGTTGTGAGGACTATTGTGTGTCCACAGCCGATGTGAATGGAAATGCAGGTGGACACTATATTCGTCAGTTGTAGTACAAACAAGGTCAAATCCAAATGGACTTGGTATAAAATTTCAATCTTCAGCTCAAGAATACCAAATTTACAAAAATAAAAGAATAATAAGTTTTGTACTGCAAAATGTAAACGATTAAACATAAACAAAGCATAAAAGTAATTCCAAAAGGCAGACACAACCTACAGATATTGGGGCAAGAAGAGCTTTAGCACAAAGACGAAATAAGGGGAAAACATAGATGGATTAAGACGAGGGAGATTCCTTAACATACGTTCACTCTCAGCCTATACTCTAGCATAATTTTGCGACTGTTGCTCAGCTCGACATGGTTCTTTTCCAAGACACCCAAACATGAATATCTCCAACTTCCATTGCTAAATACTCAAGCAATAAATACAAGTTCTAAGCATAGTTAGGGGGCATTATTCCTAAGCATCCACAGACCTACTAAAGAAAAGTAGCTAATCCAGAAATAAAGTCATTCACGCTACCCATATATCCTTTCGTATCATATATGAGCTAGCAAATTGAAAGAGGTGTCCAGCAAAGTTCAGTAAGATGAAAAAATTATCCCAGCTTTATTTAAGAGTACACAAAATCAACTAGAGTATTAATGTTCATGAATTATAGCATGGAATCTCCCCCAAAATGGGGTTTAGTTCATGGGGGAGAGAAGAAATGAAATGGGTAAATAAAAGAAATAACTCATATTAAGAAGAGACCGAGGCAGGTTTGAAAGGTGGCCAGCAAACATAAAACCACTAGCTCAGCCCCTGTAGTCAGCTTCCTCACCAAAAACAGGCGATTCTCCTCTTGTCTTCAGCATCACGCAAGAAATGTCTCCATCTTGGGATCTATGTGTGTTGACTTGGGTACCCTTTCCCTTTTATATCAGTCCCTAATTTTATGGCACCCAGTTGGTTCTTGCACGGGCATGGTAAAAATTCCCGTGTGATTTAGTTATTACGCTGTGATCCCATGCTACCGCATCCGACTGCTCTAACTTTACATGCTTTGGCAGAATAATACTCCTACACTTCTGCTCTGGATCTGTTGTGCTCCTCTCAATTCAGTCTTTCAACTTTGCTTTCTACACACAAGAACGAAAATAGGAGAAATAAGCAGAAACATATGTCAAATTATAAAATTAAGGAGTTAAAGCTTACTTTTCTAATTTTCAATCAATTTTTGACTCTTTTTAATTAATTCATACACGCAACCTCACTATCTTGCACATATTTACCCAAATAATCACAATAATAATTCTCTTTTGGAGAGTTATCACACCTCCAAACTTAAAATCTTGTTTGTCCCCAAGCAAGATCATGCATAAAAACCCTTCTTTAAAGAGAGATATTCCACATCTCATGAACAAGCACTTAGTCTCATGCCCTTACATCCAGCTTTTACCTAAAATGCTAGAACATACATAATCCTTACAGATCGCTTCGATTGGAGCACCAGAGGAAAGTAGCTTAAATCTTGCACTCACTCTAGAAAAAGCTATTTTCTGTCCTATACCAATTTCTTTCTACTTCCTATTTCACAAACCCACTTCTTCCAGAGACTCCTTTATCAAGACCCTTTCACTTGCAGAAACCTTTATGGGCTTCTTCAACTATGGGCTACTAGTCTTTTCTAATCCTACAGCATCTCATACTATATGAGTTTTTTTTTTTTACTAAATTATAGGATTAAAAAGATTCATAGTTGTAGAACAGTTAGCTACCAAAGGCTATATAGAAAGTAAAAGCTCACATCCCAAACTTGTGTCCTCAATGCAACAAAGGACGACTGAAAAAAAAAAAGGCTCCAACATACTCCTAAACTTAAAGCGAATAGAATAAAAGAATTTTTGAATGTCCACTACGATAAATAGATGAAGTGCGAGGGAAGGTAACTGTTGAGTTTTAAGGGGCAAAGGCAGAGGTCCAAGCTAGTAGTATTAAGTAAGGGTCAGTCTGGATAGGTGGCTATTGAAAGTCATCTCCAAAGTCAGTGTGGTTTGTGATTAGTACTACGAGAAAGATGTTGGGGCTAGGGAAGTCAAAACTAAACTAGAGGTTTTACAAAAATAAGACCACTCGCAATTATATGCTCCAGCCTAGGCAGATATGTTGAGGCCAAAGGCTCTAGCATGCAGATTACTTGCAGGTACAAGGGTAGAAACAAATCACTTGCAACACAAGACTGGCAGAACTATTTCTCTTTTTATTTAATTCTGGGGAAAAAACATATTATGACTAAGAAAACATAAATGTCATGTGAAGAAATTAAAAATTGCATAAAGTAAATATAAAGAAAATAACTAAACTAAGGAAAAGTAAAGATAACAACAGGGGGAATTTGAGATGCAAAAAGAAAGTTCCTTTATGTGGTTAGGCAGTGCTATTTTTAGAGCTCTCTTCTCCCTCTGAGGAGTCGTCTATGGGCTGATCTTCCTCCTCAAAGCTGTTGGGTCCTCCAACAGGTTCTTCAATACGGCAAGCATGTCAGATGATGTAGATGCGGCCTCCTTCTTCAACTTTAGCACAACCACGATTTCGTCATCCCTCTTCTTGGCTTGGTTGGCAAATCCATTTTGAACTTCCTCTAGACGCGTCAACTATTTGAGGGCCTTCTCTAGTTGAGCAATGACTTCATTGATGGCTCCAGAAGGTAGATATCCTCTTCTTTAAAGTTCTAAAAGCATCAGGTGCTCCAGCCTAGACTTGTCGGTCACCAGTTTCTCGTTTATCACCTCCCGATCATGAAAGACGGGAACATCTCTCCTTAAATAGAGCTTGGTGATCATACTAGGGAAGAACAATCGTCCAGATTTCTTTGAGACACACTGAGCGATCTCACGGTGTATTCTGCCCTACGTTACTGGAATGGCCCTCCAGCAAACAGGCAATAGCAGCACCTCTCCTTTGTAATTGAAGAATCATGCACGGTGGGCATTACTCTTCTTTTGATGGAGTAATGTTCTCACTTATGTACCTGAGCTACTTTTTTAACGAACGGGGGCATATCCTCAAGCTTGAACACCTCTTCCAAGAAGAACTCCCGCTGTTTAATTGCCTTGTAATTCACCTTTGCTTTCGGATCAATGAATTGGTAAAATTTAGCCTGGTGCGGGAGCACCACATTGTTTTTCTTGCTTGAGTTTGGCGGTGCAGGGGTCTGCAAGACAGAATCGGAAATAGAGTGTCGCTTCCTCTCAGATGAAGAAGCTATCGTTGTTATCTTGATGAGTTTCTTTCCTTTTTTGAATAAGGCTTGGGGGCTTTGAGGTTCTGGATGCTTTACGCTTCTTTGCTGGACTGGGAGAGGCTATATTTTCTTATTTCATGCTATAGGTTTGCCAATTTATGAGCTACCCAAACTCAAACCAATAAATCTCACATTTTTAACTATATTCACTAATATTTTTCTAATTTGAAACTATTCTTATAAACTATGAATTAGTATTAATTTTGAGTAATTATATGTGCTTCCCTTTTTATAGGATATAACCTTTTTCCAATGAAATCTTTAATTCTTTTGAAAGTTAAAATATAATTCACTTTTTCCGATTTAACAATAATTATCCTGCTAAGAAATGGTTTATAAACATTCTCCATAACTCTTGATAGCTCTCGATCGACTTCAGCAGCTTCCTACAATCCTGACAAGCCTTCTAATTCAATCTGGAAAACTTGGCAATTTATCACATTGCTGGTAGTATGAAAGTCCATCTTGCATTCGAAAGCTTCAACGTAAGAAACCATATCACCTAAGCAATCATCAAGAATTGCCTGAGAAAAGAAAGGTTCCTCTTGTTCTCTACAGTCAAGCTGGTCAGGAGACTTGTACTTCATGAGATCCTTGATTTCTTTCTACAATTTATCTCTCAATAGGTCCACCTCGGATCATATGTTGTGATTGCCTCTTGATTCAGCTAAATGATCGTGGACCTCCTAACATTTTACCCTAGCCCAATCATTCAGGGTATGCCTAAGGTCTCCTGATGCAGTGGCTAGCTTTCGAGATCGCTGAGAACGACCATTAAGCATGTCACGAATATCACGACTATATTGTGGAGCTTTGGGACAAACCCTAAGGTGTTGATCATCGCGTTGGAGACCTTGATCTTGGTCAGCAACACTTCTCTACAAAAGCATCTCCACGCTCGGGCGAGAGTTCCTCGACAGATTTCCAACACAGATTCCTCCCACTGGTCTTGATAATGGGTTATCCCTCCGGGGAGTGGGACGATTGGCTCCATACCCTTCCTCGGGTCTTGCGATCTAAGGATGCAAACATTTCCCCTCCTCGTTCCATTGCCTCCAGTCGACCGTTTACTTTAGCAATCTCAGGGATAGTGTTGGCAATGATGGTGAGGTCGATGCTTTGCCAGAGCGTGCTTTAGTGCTTCCCCCAAGCACCGAGTTGCATCCCTATAGGGGGAAGTGTCGACTTAGGTTTCGATAGAGGAGAGAATTGTTCCTCTCCATTTGCAACACCATCGTTGGTCATCTGTTGAGGCGGAACAATCGGATGCTCATTGGTCGAAGTTCGACCAACAACAGGTTGGGCACCAACAGGGGAGTGGTTGTCAGCAGTTGCTCTCCTCATAAGTGAGCGAGTGGGGCATCAGGTCGGCCACCAGCAACTCAATGACTTAGAGAATTTGTCAAATCACCACAGATGATGTCAAATATATCATCAAGAAAATGAACAAGTCTCATTAGCAAAACTCGGAGTAGGTACATCGACATACGATGGACTTGCACAGAAGAGTTAGCACTCCGACGCTCTAGCAAATTACACAATCTGATCTATATCAAGAGAAATATATTTTCACATACCTTGCTTGAGAGACGGGAATCTTTATTTATAGAGATAAGCTTTCGACAGTGCTTCGACGGCTCTTTGACTGTCCGATCGCACCATGCAAGTCCTTTTCAAGGTCGGCCGAATGTGAGATATGGCTCGCTCAGCTTATTTCGCTAAGCTGCTTGGATTTATCTAGAGGAAAAGATTTATCCGGTTCTTATCTTCATCATGGTATTTATGATCTCTTATCTACACCCCTAGCAGGCAATAATTCGCCTCCAACATAAAATAAAATATTAGGTTCATTAAAAATGAGGAAAGAAAAACAACAAATCAAAACATCACCGAAGGGACTCTAAAGGCTCGTTTGGTAAATATCTCTTATGTTTTTAGATATTATGATTAAAAAAATAGCAACTTAATTATAACATAATTAATTACAATTAAAGTATTAAATTACAAGTTCTACTCCATATGTCACCCCCACTTTTATATGGTAAATTTTTATATTTCAAATTTTCTAGGATTATTTTATATATTTAGAAATTATGAATAAAACATAATTAATATTTAACTTTAATTTACTAATTCAAATTAACATCCAAATTTTCATGTATAAATTACTTATATTTTTAAATATGATGGTAAAAAGTGTCCCTTATACCGTAAATAAACTATCATTATAATTTTATTAATTAATTCAAACAATTTTCATCCATTTCCATAATTTCCATATTTTTCTCAAAATATCCGTTGACGTCGACATTTCTGTAAATGCCTCAACATTTCCATCAATATCGGTATTTCGAACCTTGATTATAGCATGAAATTTGTTTATTGCCTCCTCCCTCTCAACCCCGATTTCTTTCTCTCCCCCTAGAAAATTTTTAATTTGGGCTACAATCTCAAATGTTTTATATGAAGTTACTTACATGGAGTACATCTTAGATATATGTTATATTAACTTTTTAATGTTAAATCATAAAATGATATTTTTTTAGCCATTTTATAATGTTATGATTGATATGAAATATATTTTGAGTATATGCTACACATACTTTGTAATAAAAGGAGTTGAAGTTGAAAACTGAGTGGAAAACATGGGAAGGCCGTGAAGAGATGTAGTAGCGGAGACCAAACCCCTATGGACGCATGACCAACAAAATAACTAACACTAGCTCTCGAAGAGGTGTACAGGGAGGAACACGGTACATCTCGCTGCAAAACACCTGTGACGGGTCAGGATGCTTTGGTGATGGGTATGTTACCACGCACCGAGAATATCCCGCAACAGCCAGTCAAAGCTCGTACACAAACAAGCCCCACCACGCCTCATACCAGGGTTCCTACCTGGATGGCTCCAACACCTTTAAATAAGATGAGATAGTATGACCCTCGAGTAAGTGAAAAATCATTCACTACATACTAAGGTGCTTACCATTTCTCTCCTCTCCTACAAATTACTAACTTGATTGTTGAACGACATTAGGTAGAGCACTCCACCAATCTCGAGTTTTGTTGCTGCAAGTTTACTTGTTCGACGGTCTCCAATTGAATGACACATAGACGAAGACCCTCCGGATTTTGACATCAATTTACATAACTTAATAGTAAATTTAGTATACACGAATGAGAGATGTGTTCTATAAACTATCCAATGGGTATATGTTGATCCTACGGTAGCTTAGATTAAAATATATATATATTATATAATTGTTGCTGGAAAAGTAATGGTGGTAGGAAAAGTGAAATAAAATATGAGAAAATTAATGGACTGTCCGAAAAGGAAATTAAGCCACCAAAAAAATTAATAGTTCCCCAGAAAAGGTATGGGTCATTGGAAAACTAAAAAGTTGTCCCAAAATAGTGATATAAAGTCGCTGGAACAATTGAAGATGGGAAGGAAACCGCCGCGGAAGTAATTGAAAAATGGATTGTGTCAAGAGGACATGCGCCATGGAGAATTCGTGAGCTATTAGTGCAACTTGGAAACAAATTTTGGTAATTAAAATCCAAAGTAATGTGGATAATGACTTTCTATGTATTTGTTGAATACTTTATTAAAATATAACCATTTAATAATAATTACAAAAGTTACATTAAATGAAAATTAATTCTTTTATGAAATAATATATTTTAAAAATATTTACTAGTCATAAAAAAGATGGTATTA
Source organism: Momordica charantia (assembly GCF_013281855.1). Taxonomy (NCBI): domain Eukaryota; kingdom Viridiplantae; phylum Streptophyta; class Magnoliopsida; order Cucurbitales; family Cucurbitaceae; genus Momordica; species Momordica charantia. The sequence goes on from NW_028275290.1 coordinate 20,205, forward strand.
ATTGCGTGTAATTTGTACAAAAAAAAAAATCTTAATTCAAATCTCGAAATCTACACTTATAAGTATTAAAAAGAATTATATTGTGGATATTTGACGAGGTTATTCATTCATGTATTCCTATAGTTATATTGTTGTAGTTCGTAGAAGCTAGGTGACTTTCGTTAACGTCTCTAGATTTGAGAGAGTTGTATGTCTATTATATTTATCCTAGAATCATAGTAGAATCTACGTGTAGCGAATGACTGGATGTAGCTCCCGCTTAGGTGAACCATTATAAATTACTTGTGTCGTTTACTATACTTTCCCTATATTTCTCTTATTGCATGGTTGGATTATTTTTCACTGAAGAACTATGGAAGGGGAAATTTTTCTCGGTAAGTAATTTTCCCAACACGACTTGCCATTACTCTGCATATTGTTCCATCATTTTTCGGATGATATATCGTGGGTATTTATAATCTAATCGTTAGCTGCCTAAACAAACTTGAATGTTAGAGTGCTCATTTTTCTTTGGCATGCAGATCAATTATCATTGGGATTCGTGACAAGTTTAAATGAATTTTGTGCTCAAACAGGTCCACAACCCAACACGCCTTTCGTAGTGCCAAGGCGATAGACGCAATTCTTTTTCATTTTCTTTAGGGATGATAATAATAAATGGTCCAACAAGAATAATCCTATTCCAATGAAACATGAAATCAACAACATAATAAAATTCTTCTTATCCAACCACTCTTATTCAAGCTGCCACAAAGATCGACTCAAGAAATTCGAACTCAATCAAACGACCACTGCATAGCGAGTCAATTGATTTTGGAACTTAAGCATAGACACCTCAGACATACCTGCCTCAAACTACCCACTTGCCAGCATATTACTCTGCTATTTTATGGTTGAGATATCTTGGGCATTTATAATCTAGCCGTTAACTGCCTATAATTGCCTAGGGTAAATTGATCTTCAGGATACGTGAATCTGAATATTAATTTGAGAGTGAAATAGTTCGAACGTACACTGACTTGAATGTCGAAATGTCCATTTCTCCTCTGCAGGTCGATTCCAATTAGGATTCTTCATGAGTTTGAGTGAGATGTTGTACTCAAACAAACTCCATGATTTTTATCCTAGAACTTCTTTTTCTTTATTGATATTATCAATAAATGGTCCAAGAAGAAAAATCATATTCCAAATGAAAGAAGAAGAATCATATTCCAAATGAAACTTTAAATCAACATCAATTAATCATAAAATTATTCTTAATCCAACTACTCTGGTTGAAGCACTGACACGAATATCAACTCAACAAGCTCGAACTTAATCAGAGAACCACAACCCACAATGATTCAGTTGATTTTGGAAGTTCGACCATGGAGAATTTTGACATATCTACCTAAAACCACCCACTTGTTGCTACTCCGCATATTGCTCGACCATATTTGGCTGAGATATCTTGGGCAGTTATAATCTAGCAGTTAGTTGCCTATAGATATCTAGGGGTAAATTGATGCTTAGGGACGCGCAAGACTTGACAGTAATTTGAAAGTGAAATAGTTCGGATCTATATTAACTTGAGCTTCGCGATGCTCATTTCTCTTTAGCAGGTCAATTCCCATTGAGATTCGTGAGGAGTTCGAGTGAATTTTGTGCTCATTTCTCTTTTGCAGGTCTATTCCCATTGATATTCGTGATGAGTTCGAGTGAATTTTGTGCTCATTTCTTTTTTGCTGGTCAATTTCCATTGAGATTCATGATGAGTTTGAGTGAATTTTATGCTCGGGTCCATGCCTTTTATCCTACAACTTTTTTTTTCTATAGGGATGTTGACAATAAATAATCCCAGAAGAAGAATCATATTCCAACGAAACTTGTAATCAACATATCCAATCATAAAATTCTTCTTAATCTTCTCAACATAGTATCAATCTTATCTTTTTCATTGGTATGCTCCTATAAATATTGAGCTACTCAAGGAAGCAAAGTCATCACAAAATTTTCTTCATCATCATAATATATCAAAGAGAAGAGGATTCAAAATGAGTTGTGCAGCAGCTTCCAACGTTGGTCAACCTATGATCCACAATGCTGTGGACAATGTGAAGAGCGAATGGATAAAACTTCCCGATGTCACAGATATCAACGTGCAAGAACTTGCTAAGGCTTCAGTAGGGGAGTACAACCTTAAATATAATGAAAGTTACAAATTCAAGCTCGTTGAGAATGGGTTTTATCAAGAGGTGAAGGGAAGCAACAACTTGAAATTTCTTCTCTATATTGAGGTGGCTGACTTTTTGGGACGTGTTCTCAAATGCAAAGTTATTGTGGAAGAAATAATGAACGGCGGTAACAAAATCATTAAGCTCGAACTTTTCGAGATTATCGGAAAGATATGATCACACTTCCCTTTGTATTCTGCAATAATCTACATCACCCATGTATGATGTACTACTGTGTTTGACTATCTTATATAAATAATAATAAAATATAAACTTTATGAGTAAACATCTATCCATATTCAAACTATATATCATTGAAACTCTTATACATCAAAAATAATAATTTGTCATGTGAATAACAGAAATAGGTCGAAAAGACAAGGCCAAAAATTACTTTCGAATAAGGTCATGAGGATTTAAAAGATGTACAATGTGTGTGTGTGTATATATTTTTTTTTTTCTGAAAAGGTGTATGTTAGCACTAAAATTTCTCGCCCACTGCCAACATTAGCATAGCTGAACGGTTAAGACACTGTACACCTCCCTTCGATGTCGGAGGTTTACTTAACCTAGGGTCCCCGACCCTCAAACATTTCAACACAAAGTTTCATGGCTTTTAACGAGTTGGCTAGCAATCTTCGTCGGTATAAAATTCAAAATACCTGTATGGTGAAGACCCAAAGTATGTTTCAGTTTCTTTTGCTCATAATCTCGCAAAATAATCTATACTTTCCTTTTGTGGCACTAATAGACATTTCGTCAATTACAATTATCCAAGTTGTCAATATTAACTGTAATATATTTTTCTTCCTAAGTTGTTTTAGACTTTTTCACTCCTCTAACACGGGTAGATCCACAAAGTGAGGGGTACGTGTCCCCCTGAATTTATTAAATCATATATAGTGTATTATTTGAAGGGCAAAATAGCTTTTGGTTCGTTCCCTCCCCACACTAGCGTTGTGCCCCTGCCTCCGTGTATTAGTGTTTACGTCTTAGATTAAGCAGTTTTAGTTTTTTAAATATATTTTTTCATCAATAAGAAATTAGTTCTGAAAGTATTTTTTTCATTTAAAAGAAATAATTTTAATTTTAACTTTTATGTCTAATTAAGTTTATATGGTAGACAATATTTCTTTTAATAAATTTAAATTCATAACCCTAAACTTAGATAAGTATCATAATTTTTATGTTTCTATTCAATTTCTATCCATTCACCCATTAATTTGAAAAAGTAGAAAAGACTCTACAAAAATTTCACTAATTTAATAAAAAAATTCTAAATTTATCAATCAAGTTTGATAACTCCAACAAAATGCACCCTTAAATAATTTTACAAAAACTTAAAAATGTAAGTAAAAATGTCAACTATAATGTATTTTTTTTATAAAAATAATACAAACTATAATATATTTTAAAAAAGAAATTAAAGGAAACCAACTAAGCAATGTATTATTTTTTGTCTAAATTCAAATCAATTTCATATCAAATATATGTTTTCTACTCATTGGACATGAGAATATTTTTTCCAACAATTTTCAAACGAAAATCTATCAAAATATTAAATTTGTGACAGTTTTTTAAAGCTTAGGAGGAATCCAAGTTCCAAATTGCAAATTGATACATACTACAAAGTTCAGATTAAATATTGATATTTTCTCACCAGATTTACATGCGTTTGTGCTTCTGATATAAAATCTTAAATCCACTCAGAATCATCAGGAGCCAAGGAGCCATTGCTGACAGTGAGAAGAAAAAAAAATCTAAATCTCAAAAGAATTGGGGTTCTTTAGAATAATGGATCGAAGACAGATTTTTTTTCAATGATAAATATATTAAACAAAAAAAAACCGAGAATCCCACAACCCGAAATTAAGGCACAACACCCAAAGAGCTAACACAAGACAAGAAGAAAGAAAAGTAAATCAAGAAAATGAATCCAAGGACGAGATAAACATAGGATCATAACTCAAACAGTAGCTCCCAGGCCAGGTAGTACAACGATAATAGACCTCAGCTTTCAAGGCGCGCAAGAGGATATAAGGCGACCGACCACACTCGCTTGACTATGCTCCCTTCTCTAGCATTATGCTCCCTTCAGATAAAAAAAAACATTTGAAGTCCATGCCAAACACCGCACACGATGACGAGCACACTTCCCGACACTAATGTGACAAACCCAAGCAAGCGCATTAGACCAGTATGAAACCCGTTCAGAAGAACCAGTCCAAGTAATTATGTCAGACCAGACCTCCCAACTAAAGGAGCACTCAAAGAATAGATGGTCCCGAGACTCCATGCCAGCACAAAACACACAGGAAACAGGAACAAAAGAGTTTCAACAACATAAGCGATCCCTTGTAGCAAGCTGATCATGCACCGTCAACCAAGCAAGGAAAGAATGCTTCGAAATATTCTCATCGAACCAAACCAAAGAAAACCAAGGAACAAGAGGCTGGGCCGGTCGCAACACACCCCATGCATTTGACACCGAGAAGAGACCCTACGATGCCGGAATCCAAATGGGCACATCAACCCTCCCAACTAAAACCTATATAGCTGAAACCTTAGAGACTAGCTCTCGAAGATCATCCGACCTCTGAGGCCAATGTCACGGACCATCAAGATATAGAAAATAAGCAACCTTCGCCTAGGACTAGCTTGGAGTATCATAGATAGTCCGGTCACCAGACCTTGGATAAATCAGACTCCTTAAGCCAAGCGTTATGCCACACAGAACAACGCTGACCATCTCCAATAGCAAACCGAACCAGAGACCGAAAAGCATTCCAAACAAAAATAATATCCCTCTAACACCAAGAAAACCAAAGTGAAGCACAAATGGTCCAAATACAATCCCCCGAAGAATGTAAGCCTCCACCCAAGCCACCCAAAGAGTGTTAGCCCGCGTAATGAGAAGCTATAGCAGCTTCATTATAATGGCAGAATTCCAAGAGGCCAAGTGACGCATACTCAAACCACCCTCCTGCAAAGGAATACACACCTCAGACCAAGCCACCTTAGCCCCCGACCGCCCACTCTCGCGCCCCTTCCACAACTCTCGTTGAAATCTACCTCAAACACTCGTTGAAACTTACACAAAGACCAACTCAAGAAGTTCAAACTCAATCAGACGACCACTGCGTAACGAGTCAATTAATTATGGAACTTCAGCCATGGGGAGTTTGGACATATCTGCCTCAAACTACCCACTTATCATTACTCTACCTATATATCCACCATTTTAGAGCTATGTTCGGCATTAATCTAGCTGTTAACTACCTATAAATACCTAGGATAACTTGATCCTTACGATGCGCGTATCTCAATATTAATTTGAGAGTGAAATAGTTCGAACGTACATTGATTTGAGCATTTCAATGCTCATTTCTCTTTCACAGGTCAATTCCAATTGGGATGGTGTGCTCAAACAAACTTCACACTTTTTATCCTAAAACTTCTTTTTTCTTTATTGATGTTAACAATAAATGGAAAAAGAATATGAGTTAACAATAAATGGAAAAAGAAGAAGAATCATATTCGAATGAGACTTTAAATAAACATCATAAAATTCTTCTTCTCCCTCCAAAAAAAAAAAAAAATCATTAAATCAAAAAATTCTTCTTAACCCAATTCGTTCCAATTTGAAGGTCATCCAACCAATCCAAAATTTAACCTAATAGTAAATTTTGTATACACCAAAAGAAAGATATATATTATATTAACTATCTGATGGGTATATGATTGTCACCCGAAAACTAATGATTGCCGAAAAAGTAAAATAAAATATTAGAAAATTAATGGGTTGTCGAGAAAGGAAATTAAACCATTGAAAGAATTAATGGATGAGAAAAAGAATGGATCATCAGAAAATTAAAAAGTTGCCCCAAAATGGTAAAATAAAGTTGCTGGGATGATTGAAAAATGGATCGTCTTAGAGCGGCATGTAGAATTTCGTGGGCAATTAGTGTAACTTGGAAACAAATTTTAGTAATTAAAATCCAAAATAATGGGAATAATGAAATTTAATATACTTTCTATATTTGTAAAATAAAAGTATAACCATTTAATGCTAATTACAAAAGTTACATTACATGACAATTACTTCATTTAGGAAATAATATAGTTAAAAAATATTTAATAAATGTTATAAGATGGTATTAATTCAATTCTCGAAATTTACAGTTATAAGTATTAAAATTAACATTTGTAAAATATCATGTATTAAATGATCTATTAGAGATCATTTCTAACGAAAAATAAAAACAAAAAATAAGAAATAAAAAGTAAAAAGTTGGGTAGCTAGGTTGTCACTCACCTCTACCATACTTATACAATTGGTAGATTGATGATTCCATAACATTATTATTTCCTTTAAATAATAAGATTTTAAAAACTAAAACGTTCCCAAAATTTGTTATTTACAAGGTCAAAATAAAATAAATTTTACTTTCGTAAAGCTAAATATTAAATCAAATTCTTTAAATTTAAATTTTGGAGTTTAGTAGGAATATAATAAAAAAATTTAATTTCATCATTTTTGAAGTAATAAAATTTTAATTAGACTTCAACGTTTATAGTATATAAAAGAATTTTTGTTTATTACAAAACTTTCAATAATATAATATAATATTTGTTAATAAAAAAAATATAAAATTTATGTTTCGATAAAAAAAAATTAGTATAACTCCCACACAATATTATTTTTAGATAACACCTAATAAAACTAAAAAGTATAATTTAAAACAAAATTGGAAAAAAGAAAAAAAAAAACGAAGACTAAATTTTAACATAAAAATTTTTAAAAAAGAAAATTTGATCTATTTATTAAGTATTATTGTTTTCAATTTTTTTGTTTTTAAAATCTACAACAAATAATATAATAAATTTTGCACGAAAATTCTAATAATTAGGTAAGGTTGTGTCTATCTCAGATCAATAGGTCATGAGTTATAATACACATCAACACGTGTTGCATTCAAAGAATAAAATATAATGTTATGCCACGTGTCACTAGTTAGTTGAAGCGATCCAAGAAGTCCAAATTGTTGGAGTTACAAAGCGTGCAAACAAAGTCCCACATCGGTTAGGGAAGGGAGTGATCCATGGGATATAAGAAAAGACAATTATCTCCAGTAGTTAGAGGCCTTTGGGGTGAAACCAAAAACAAAGTCGTGACGGCTATGCCCAAAGTGGACAATATGAGACTGTTGGGTTTGTAAAGTGTGCAAACAAAGTCTTTATACAATTTTTTGTGACTTTTTCCCAAATATCCGTCGACATCAACATGTTCCTAAAATCAGGACCTCGACATTTCTATTGAACCTTGATGCTAACGTATATATGGTAGAATAAATATTATTTGGCTTGGATTAAGATTTCAAACTTCTGGTCTACTTAACCAAAAATGATGGATTCTTTCTCTCTGCCTTGGCATGAGTGTATTCTCTTAGTCGAAAGACTGTTTTGTATCAGACAATTTTTGTTTGAGTTTTGTGTCTGGATTTTGTTCGTAAATCTAGTTCGAGGGATGTATACTGAGGAGTTAGGAGTGGATTGGGGTAAAATGAAGTTGTTTTCTGTGGAGGAAGAAGCCACAACGGACATCGGCTTTGATAATACTGCTACATCTTTTAGAAAATTGCTACATTTGTACTTTGTTGGTAAGCTCCTTAAACAAAACATTTCTTGTGAGATAATGCGACATACTCTGAGATAGGTTTCACGGGTGGAAAATCGTTTTGATGGTAGAAAACTTTCTACGTTATATTATTCTCCAGATTTTTGTGATGGAGACTACATACAATGAACAAAGATCAATGTAGTTGAAAGTTTTGCTAATTTTTAGAGATTATTTCAGAGTGACGAGTAATAAAGGTCTGAGTGGTGGGATCTGTTTGTTACGAAGAAATGAAATTGTGGTAGAATAATTGGACAACCTTTAAGCAGTCCTTCTGATCACAGTGATTAAGACAAATGCTGAAGCAACAAATTGGATAAGAGTTATTCACGAGCTTCTTCCTTTATTTTCCACCATCTATTTTCTGCATGTTTGTATAAACCAGAATGATGTTGTTAATTTGCTTGAACGATTAATGAAAATTCGTCTATGTTGTGGACAACCCACTTCCCTACCTGGTTGAGTATTGTAACTAGGGATTAGGGTCTATCCATCTGTAGTCAAGTGGCATTTTTTGAGGAATACTAATTATGTTTTGTGTTTCGGAAAAAAAAAAAAAAAACATCTCATCCACTTTTAAGAGAGGTTCCAATTAGAGTTAACATTATTTAGATTTTCAGATAATATTTTGAATAGTATATATATTGTTAAGAATCTCACGTCCAAAAGATAATAAGAACCTAATAAATATTTATAAGATACATATGATTACTTCTCTAATTGCTTACTAGTTTTGAGATCAAACCTGATCAATGTTAATATATATTTATACTTAAACAAATAGAATTTTAAGATAATTTTTTTAAAAATAAAAAGGAGTTATCTTGAATTCCATCTTCTTTGCCCGGCCTATATGACATCATATATATGAATTTAGTTTGTTCAATCATGTTAGCTTGTTAATTTTTAATTAATTAATTAATATTTTGATGATTTTTTATTGACAATATTGACATTTTAAAGTGTAAACGATACAATAATTTTAAAGACTCTTAAATTACTCAGATGGGAGTTTAAATAAATAAATTATGATTAAACTTGAAAGGAAAAATATTTGAAAAGTTGGTGTGATAAGTGAATTCTTGATGGATAAATATAAAAGTGACACGTGGCAAGTTGAAAAGAAAAGAAGAAAAAAAGAAAGAAGAAAAAAAATGGAAAGAAAAACAATGATTCCGTTGGTTAAAAAAATAAAAAATAAAAATCTCAAATCCTAAGTGCTGACATGTTTACTTAGACGAAAAAAAGGAAAGAGAAAATTTGTCACAATCGAGGAGTAGTTTTCACGGGATCATTATTATTTAAAAAAAAAATTATGTTTTTGCGTTCTTCTCTATCTTAAGAAGACAAATATTTTCCTATATATTATATTATATTATTTCTTTATCAAATTAAATCTCAATTATTATTTTGTTTTTCTTTAAATTTTCAACTACTCGTTCTTAATCATTAAGATCTAAAGATCTAAATTTATTTTAATTTCAAATCTATTTTAAACTTTTTTCCCTCCTATTTAAATCTCCTCCTCCAAATTTCACAATTTTTCTCTCTAAAATCTTTATGTTTCAACTCTCTAAAACTTCAATGCTGCTTCAGATCTTTGAGTTGCAATTCTTATTTTGTTACTTTTTATTTTGTAATAATTTTTCTTATAAATTTACAAATTTCATTTGTAAGTGAAAATTTGTATATGAAAGAGTGTGAGATTATTTTCTTTAACATTCTTCTTTAATTTTTGCAATTATTTTTCTCTATCATAAATTATATGAAATTAATTGTTATAATTTTTTATTCATGTTCATAGTCAATCTTTACCTTGAAATTAGGATACTTAAAATATATTTTTAATTTATTGATTAATTTAAGTTAAAATTATTTATTTGTAAAAAATTTACTTATTTATTTAAATTGTATTCACCATGTTAAAAAATTTATAAAATTGCATTAAACTCTATTCACTCCCTCTAAGATTTGTCAGATCCAACAAATCAAACAATATAAATTATTATAAGTAAAAATAGTTGTATAACCATTTGTGTATAGCTCAACTGGTTATACCTATTTCTGACAGTCGTGAGTTATACAATATTTTATAATCATTTTTGTATAGTTCAACTAGTTACACCTACTTCCGATCAGTGAGTTATACAATGTTAATGTTAGTTTTGTAACAAGTACAATTTTAAAATATTTTCGTTTTTAAAATTTACTTTTATATATGTTTTTTTTATTTTGCATTACAAAAGATAATGATAAAAATAATAATAATAATTTTTTCATTAAACATTCAAACAAATGAGACCAACAAGCTTTCTAATTTCATAGGAGAACTAATATTCTTTATTTTTAATGGAGAAAAATGTGTGGCATGATTTCAACCTCCAAAAATTCAAGTATGATAAAATAATCTTTTTATTTATATTTTGGAACAAATTGGAAATGAGAACAAGAAAAGAGAAACTTGTTTCGATTGTTTCCAAAATTTCTATACAATTGTAAGAATAATGTTTCCAAAAAATGAGAAACAAGAAACAAAGTTAGTTGCGAAATGCTTAATTAGATTTCTTAAGAAAATTAGAAACGAGAAACAAAAAATGGAAACATTACCAAACGGGTCCTAAATAAATCAATGTCCTCCACAAACTTTCCTTCGTACAATAATATCAAAAGGTTACGAGATGAGTTCACTAGCAATTGCAAACGTTGGTCAATACGACTCCATTTAGAGCAAGAAGACTTATGCCTAGTAGATGACTATCGTGTCGGAAAAAACATATGGCTTTATAGAAATCAAGGATTTCATATTTCTCATGCCTTACTTCACATAAGGATAAAACTTTCCTCTTGTATTCTATAATCTACCTACATCAATTTATGGTGTACTACATAAATTAATATACTAATTCATGCAATAAAACTTAATCTCTCTACGTTTAAACTATATATCATATTCAGGGTTCAAAATGTCGAGAGACATGTCGACATCGACATAGGGGGAAAAGTCTATTTTACCCCATGTCGTAGACATGTCGAAATGTCGACGTGTATTTTTTTTCCCTCTTCTTCTTTAAGGTTATTTTATTTTCATTCTCTTCTTACTATGCTACTATAGTCTATAATTTCTCACAACCTCGATGATCGTAATCTTAGTCTGTTCAATGAAACGTTCGAATTTTAATAATGTATAAAGTATAACTAATAAGATTTGGAATTTACTTTATTGATAATTTCTAATCCAATCTAGTCCTTACTTACACAATTGAACAATATATGTGAAATATTGACATATATAAAGATTGAAATAATCTTAGAATTTTTTAAAAATAAAATATTATTATATATGATGAAACATGAAGTAGAATAGGTAACTTAATTAATACCAAAAAGATGATATCGAGGATCTAGTGCACTATCTTGATAACTTTGATATAAATTACAATAGTTCTCCCTGGTCATTCTAGACTGAAAGTTTTAAAGGTAGTTGGTCAAATGAGTAGAATATGAAGCACATATGAATCCCATTGGTAGATAATTTGGATGAATGACATAATCACGAGGTTGAGGTGTTTGAAAATTGTGTAAATTTGATTGGAAAGTTGGATTGATGATTGATTTGAAAATGTGTTTGAAAAATGTGTAAATTCAAATTTGAAAAGAGAAGTAGGTAAAAAGTAAACAGGTACGAGTTAATTAGAATTTAGAAATGTGTTTGGAAACCAAGTCGGTAATTACCTCATTTCTAAATGAATCCTATTATGAAAAACACTAAAGAAGTAGTCAAAAGTTTACAATTAAAGTTTACTTTACATATTCAAATAATGTCCATCAATCTTCATTAAAGGAAAAAATCTTTTTTCGATATTTCCATCGACATCGAAATTTTCATAAGTAAAATGGTCAAACTCTTACATTTAATGGTTAAAGGTGATCAATTATAGGCTAATTAAGCTACAATTCAAGTTTTATTTGCTAATTCAAAAAATTTCCATCAATTTCCATAATTTCTATTATTTTTCCTGAAATATCCATCGACATCGACATGTCCATCAACATATCCGTAAAATCGGGACCTCGACATTTTCATCGACATCGACATTTTGAACACTGATCATATCCAAGTAAGGTTTTAAGATTTCTATTGATTTTTTTGTTTAAATAACCATCCATATTAATTCAATTATTAGCTAAAATTGAAAATTAGAAAGAGAGAGTTTCACCATCATGATGAAACAAAAAAAGCATGAAAGTATCAAGTGTATATATATATATATATATATATATATATATATATATATTTATTTATTTTATTTCTCGAAAGTAATGACGTGTGACTTACATTGTGGATCCATATAACTAAAACTTGTTGTTTGGATTGAACGACATAATGACTAGCACAAGACTTGAACCTACAATCTTATCGTAGGTGATATTACAAGGCCCAAGACGTTTATCTCACAGGAATAATACACAAACGTTAGATTTACTTAATCTTTATCTTCAAACACTTCTATACATCCTTTATACATAAAATATGATATATAATAGATACACATATATCACATGTAATCATCTTTAATTATAAATTAGGAAATCTTTAATTTAACTTAGATTATTTGTTGCCACCTGCCTAGAAGTACATGATGAAATATGGATAATAGATAACAGTTATTTGGAAGGAAAAAAAAAAGACTCCCTTTATTCTTTTTTTAAATTCTTTTGAGAATCAAAATAAAACTCAGTTTTCCCAATTTAACAGTGGGTGACCTTGGAAACTTTTACTTTTTAGATATCGAAAATGGTAAATTTCAAGAAATTAAAAGAAAAGATATTAAAAAATGCCTTCTTTTGTGAGAATCTCATTCTCACACAAAACATCACATTTTGGATTCCTTAGTATGAATATCTTTGGATTACCGTTTGGTTGGAGGTTTCAAAAAGTAGACCGGAGATCAGATGCCTGTAAATAAAATATTTAAAAATTAAAGATAACTAATTGTCTTAATTAAGATGTCTGAAAATAGATTATATATATGTTTATTTTTTTATTACTATGAATATTATAACAGTGTAAATCTTTATTAATGACTAATCAAATTTAATTCAAAAATAAATAATATAAATTAAATTATCTTAAGTTGTTAATTATTTTATATTAACATTCTAAATTTTAATTTGACAATGTAGCTATATCGACCATTTTGCACAATGGTCAATTGAACAATTAATAGTAAGTATTATTTAACCAAAATCCAAGATATACCTATTTAGCAAATGATATCCACATATAGAGCTTTAAAATTAATCAAAATTAACTTTCAATAATTAATTTACATTAGTTTTATTTTTATTAAGTTAAAATATTAAAATCATTTTAAGTAATTACGTTTTAATTTAAGTTTCACTTATTAGTAAATATATTATAAATAACATATCTAATTTTATGTTGTCTATTTTATTTAGCAATCAATCTTAATTATTATCCTGACATAAATGTGTTTAAACAAAATTAATCATTTAATTGCATCAATTTATTATATTTTTATTTTTTTAAAAAAAATAAAGCATGTGCTTAATTTATTACAATAGAATAATTAATTTAGTACATTATTAAAATTTTAATGTTCTTTTATTAATTTTAAATTTAATTTAAATATTTTAACTAGTTTTGATTAATGAATCTATAATATATCTATATCTTTACCTCCCCATTTTGTCCCCAACTTTTTAAGATATACCAAGCTTACGCTTCATCTATATTATATATTCTTCCATGTACCTCTTCTTTGGGATGCTATTATTTGAATGAGGTGTCTTTTTAAAGAAGCTAATCATTTATGGAAGCAGTACGTCCGTTCGGTGAGATTGAGGAAGAGGTATGACTGTTCTTCATTTACAAACTGAAATAAGATCTCAATTGAATAGAATGTGTTCTGTGTATTAATGAATCACTATTAGAGGATTATATATACACTAAAATATAACTAACTAACAAGAATACAACAGATAAAAAACTAATTATCCTAATAATGCATAACCAATGGTGTAACTGAAATTAGCTAAGATCTTATAACTAATACATAACCAATATAGTAACTAATATTAGTTAATATCCTCCCTTAAACAAATGCACAAGAATGCATTAGTTTGGATCAAAGATAGTGAAACCGAGGAGAAGGCAGAGACTTAATAAAAAGATCAGCAACTTGTTGTGCAGTGGGAATGTACTGAAGCACAAGATCTTTCCAAGTGATACGTTCTTGTACAAAGTGAAAATCAATCTCAACATGCTTAGTTCGGACATGGCAAACTGGATTGCGGACTAGTTGTATAGCAGACACATTATCGCACCATAATATAGGTGGCTTGTCAGTGAAAATATGAAGGTCTTTAAGAAGCTGACGAATCCAAGAAAGCTCAATTGCTGTGGAGGCAAGAGCTCGTTACTCAGCATCCGTGGAACTGAGAGAAACCCAAAGTAGAACGACAATCTGTGGGATCCCCAACCCAGTCTCAATCAGAATAGGCCTGAAGTCGAAGGGAATCAGAACAACCTCTGCGAAATAATAAACCACAATTAAGCAGTATCTCCCCCAGAAAACCCTCGATCTCCAAGCCCCTTGTATAGGTTGGGCAAGCTTGGATGCCCCTACTCCCAACAAGTTGCTGGTCGGGATCGTGGAACTATCGCTCGAGAAGTAAGTAAGCTGGTCCTTGTTTGGTCATAAGGATAATGTTCTTATTAGGTCAGGGGCGGCCGGCCCGGGGGTTACCCGCGATTGGTAATGGCATAACCAGAAGAGGGGTAGGGGAAACAAGGTTATGCGCTGGGTAGCGCAGCGCATCTGTTTCGGGTACAGAGGCGACGAGGGGTGCTAACCCGGCCACCCAACCCAGCAGGTCAGGGGCGGGCCGGCCATAGGTTCGAATCCTGCCACCTTTCTTGTGGATCATCCTGTGGTTACCGGATGATGGGAATAACAAAGCAGAAATTTGGAAATGAGCACGAAATGTCAATATATGAATTGTTTCAAGCACCCTCTTGGATGCAGTCAAATGAGAGTCAGAGGGATGGTGCATAAATTGAGATAACTTGCTGACTGTAAATGAGATATTAGGTCTACTAAACGTGAGGTAATGAAGAGCCCCAATGAGAGCTCTATAATTTTTAACATCATCAACAGAGCTAGATGGGCCAGTATTGGCAACAGCAACCAAGGCAAGATGGGTAACACAAGATTTAGCACCAAGCATGCCAAACCGTTGGAGAACATCTCTAATGTATTTGGTTTGATGAACAAGAATTTCCTACGAAGAACAAGATATCTCAAAACCCAAAAAATATTTCAAAGCTCCCAGGTCAATCATTTCAAAACGAAGCTGCAGCTGAGAGATAAGTGTCGTGACATAAGAAAGACTATTACCAGTCACAATGATATCATCGATGTATAAAAGAAGATAAGTAATAGAGTAACCAATATGCCGCATAGAAAGGAATCAGAAACTGAAGCTTCAAAACTGAGTAAAAGCAAGTGAGATGTAAAACAATCAAACCAGGTCCGAGGTGCCTGTTTAAGACCATAGAGAGATTTGACAAGCTTACAAACATAGTGTTGATGAAGAGGATCAACAAATCCTTGAGGTTGATGCATATAAAACTCCTCTTGAATTAACATCCAACTGACAGAGCTGCCAACCATATTGTGTAGCCAAAGAAAGAATTAAACGAACTGTTGCCTTCTTTACAACTGGGTGAAAGTCTCATCATAATCAATACCCTCATCTTGATGATAGCCCTTAGCAACAAGGTGTGCCTTATAACGAACGACACTCCCATCAGGATGACGTTTAATTCAATACACCCACTTGCATCCAATAACATGTTTGTAAGGAACAACCTTTTCTTAGAAATCCCAAACTTACTCCTATTCAACATCCTTGATAACACCTCCATGACCATAACAAAAAGATACAAGGACAAAGCATCCCCTTGACACAACCCACGACGCCCAGGAAAGTACCCCTCAAGCGCACCATTCAAAGAGACCGAGAGCATGGAGGGAAGCAACAACTTGAAATTTCTTCTCCATATTGAGGTGGTTGACTTTCTGGAGTGTGTTCTGTAATGCAAAGTTATTGTGGAAGAAATAATGGACGGCAGTACAAAATCATTAAGCTCGAACTTTTCGAGATTATTGGAAAGATTGTTGAAGTATTTATTGTTCGCTAAAACTATAATTTAAAAACACAACTATTTAAATGACTATGATTTCATATTTTAATTTGGAGAATAAAATGAATTAGTTATGAGATATCATTTGCGTGTACTTTAAAGCGGCTTAGGTTATGATATATCAATCCATATTTAAAAATTTTCCACTAGTTGTTGCTTTGAATTATTTTATTACATTATTTGATAGTATATCATGCATGTTATATATGTGTTTCATTAACAATCACTCACATGCCCAGTTTCGAACTCCAGTCAATAAGGGTAGTGAAAAATCCACAAAATTGGGGAGGACTCCGTCAAACCTTATTTCGTGGTTTACCTGCGAGAAGGACGAAATTCCTTCGTAATAACAAAAGAGAGCTCTAATGTTTTCCATAGTCGTCTCGTCCATTCAGTAGCTCCAACTCTCTATTTATGACAACAAAAGAGAGCTCTAATGTTTTTCATAGTTGTTCTCGTCCCATTCAGTAGTTCCAACTCTCCATTTATGATTTGCACGGCTTTGAGACTATCTGACTCAAAATAAATTCGTTGGATGCCCAAACGACTCTGCTAATTGGAGTCTCTCCTTTATTGCGAGGCATTTAGTAATTAGCAGTTGATGAAGAAGAACTGAGTAGCCATGATCATTCCAACTTTTAAATCGCCATGTTCATTTCTTAGAATCACAGCCATTCCAATTCGTTTACTTCGTTTCCTACGCGCATGCAGCATCAATATTCATCTTCACTCCCAAGCCACCAAAGGGGAACCTATTTATCCTCTAGGGTTGCCATTAAATCCTACCCAACCAACCCTCTCTCAAGGAATTGAAAAACAAATTATTAAAAAGAAGTATTATTCTACTCTCTATAAATCTCTCTCAAGTATCAATTTGAATATAATTTAACTGGTTAAGATATAAAGTAACTTGATCCGAGGTCAGAGAAGTTCCAGTTTCCACTCTGAAAAAATTTCCCTGCCCTTACAATTTTATGTTTATTGCTTATCCATGAAGAGTTTTCAATTCAATTGTTGAATTAATTGTCGTTATTAAAAAAAATAATAAAAAAAACTGAAACTATTTTGAAAAAGAATACAAAAAAAAAAAAAGAACACGCGTAAACCAAATTTACTTTAACAATTAATATTTAAAAGACAAAGAATAGAAGTCGAAAAAACGGAGCAGAAATGAAAATAACAAAAAAAAAGCAGCGTGATTCCCTTCCCGTGATTCTAATTCTTTTTTAATTCTAAATTTCTAATATTAATAATAATATTATTCATTTATTTCAATTTTCACTATTAACTTATTTTTATTCAAATTGAATTTCTTTTTTGAAATTTTCTTTTCAAATTTAATTACACAATTTTCAAACTTATAATCCCATTTCTAATAATTCAATTTAATCATTATAGGTACATGTGTGTGTATATATCAATATTTCATATCTTGTTTATGTAATTAAATACTAGATTTGGTTATAAATTATTAATTATCAATAAAACACAACTAAGTAACATTGAACTTCAATTTACTAATTCAAATTATTTTCATCAATCTTCATTATCTTATTCCGATATTTCTATCGACATCAACATTTTCATAAGTAAGTTACTCATATTTTTACATATGATGGTTAGAAGTGATCAATTATAACTTAATTAAGCTACACTTAAAGTTTTATTTACTAATTAAAATAATTTTCATTATTTTTCACAATTTTTGTTATTTTTTCCCAAATATCCGTCGACATCGACATGTCCGTAAAATCGGGACCTCGACATTTTCATCGACAATCGACATTTTGAACTTTGGTTGTAACAGTTTCTGTTTGTTTGTTTTATTGTAGTTTCTTAAAGATAAACTTATTTGTTAACAATTATTTACTATTGATTTTTTTTAGAAAGATAATTTGTTTTAACTTTTTTTACAACTGAATTAATTTTAAAGTCTTTTTAAATTAGTTTTTCTTTATTTTTTTTTCCCGAAACTTATTTTGAATAGGAAATTTGGCTAGATGATATTGTTTAATATTTGGATTAGTTTTTAGACTATTATATTGAATTTTAGAATTGATTGTGATTATTTGTTACTTTTAGATATCTAGTAAATTGGCATTTATTGATGCATGTGTTATTGCTGGCGTTATAAGTAACTGTATTTATAACGTCAGTGATACTGTCTAACGGATCCGTAAAGAAAATATTATATTACTTAAAATTAAAATATTATATTATTAATAGTTTAATATCTTACTAGTTACGATAGCATAATAGTAAAATATACAATAAACTTTAATTTGAACCATTCATAATCAAACACATTTAAAAACTTAATTAAAACTATAGAATTAAAAACTAGGGGCCCTAAGCGCGCGACAGTCATCTTCCCAGACGAGAACAAGAGGGGAGGGACATTCCTCCAACCATACTCCAGAAACCTCATCATCCATAGCCATCCTTGCTAATGCATGAACAACTCTGTTGCAAGATCGATGGCAATAAGAAAAGTTTGTGAATTTTAGGAACCGCCTCTTTCACCAACCAACCGAGCTCCGAATTGTGTCAGGCTGAGGGTTCTTAATCTTCATGATCACCTGAAGAGAATCCGACTCCACCTCCAAATTAAAGAAGTCAAGCTCAATCGCTTCTGTCAATCCATCCCTAATCGCCGACGCATCTTCTATTGCTGGATCGCATACACACCCAACTTCTTTCGCAAGAGTAAGCATAATTTCTCCCTTAGAATTACGGATCATAGCACCAAAACCCATACGATTTTCATCGAGTCTGATTGCAACGTCAGTATTAATTTTCAGATTGTCATCAACTGGGGGAGACTAATGCTTTCGAGAATTCGGTCTCGCACCAGGTACTCTCGGCATCTCCACCTCTCCTATGATTTTATTTGCTGCTTAGAATTGAGTAATATAGGAGATAGACCAATCCCAAAGATCGTCCTGCATCCCAACACAACCGTTAGGATCAACAAAAATTTATTTATTTTGCCACGACCAAACTGCCCAACACATAACCAGAAACTTTTCAAACAGATCATTAGGAATATTCTCCCAAAACCACCATAGTAAGTCAGCCACCGACCTCATAGAATGAGGCCAATTTATGGAGAGATGGAGAGGAAAGGCGAGGCCTCCCAGAACTTCCTATCCTTTTTACCAAACCATATAGCATGTATCGGGCTTTCATCAAACAGATTACACCTGATACAACGAGGATCCACCTCCATCCCCTTCTTAACAAGAGTAGACCCCGAAGGGAGAAACTCCTTAAAAGCTTTCCAACCAAAAATTTTAATTTTATTGGGCACATTTGCATTCCACAAGACTTTCCACCACTTAGACAACTCCTGCACATTCGAATTACTATCCCGGTGAAGAAGATCACTTGCCAGCCCGTAACCACTTCGCACTGTGTAAAAATCATCTTTGCTGTCGTGCCAAATAAGCTTATCCTCAACATTCTTCATAGAAAGAGGACTATTAAGAATAGATTGCACATCTTCAACATGAAAGCAATTTGAAACCGCATTCCTGTCCCAATCACCATTCGAGAGAATAAGGGATGCGACCTTTTGATTGGCCACCATCCCCTTTGTAGGGAAAATTGAGGTGTAGGATGATGGGGTAGGAATCCATTTGTCAGCCTTGATGTCATTACTCTGGCCATTTCCCACTCTCCATCTAAGGCCTTTATTCAATAACTCTTTTCCCCACATAATACTCTTCCAGATGAAATAGTCTTGGATACGAGCTTTAGCCTCCAAGAAAGTACAGTCAACAAAATACTTTTCTTTTAAAGTTATAGCCAAGAGAGACAAAGTATTAGACAGAATTCGCCACCCTTCCCCACATAATACTCTTCCAGATGAAAGAGTCTTGGGTACGAGCTTTAACCTCCAAGAAAGGACAGTCAACAAAATACTTTTCTTTTAAAGTCCTAGCCAAGAGAGACAAAGTATTAGACAGAATTCGCCACCCTTCCCCACATAATACTCTTCCAGATGAAAGAGTCTTGGGTACGAGCTTTAACCTCCAAGAAAGGACAGTCAACAAAATACTTTTCTTTTAAAGTCCTAGCCAAGAGAGACAAAGTATTAGACAGAATTCGCCACCCTTCCCCACATAATACTCTTCCAGATGAAAGAGTCTTGGGTACGAGCTTTAACCTCCAAGAAAGGACAGTCAACAAAATACTTTTCTTTTAAAGTTATAGCCAAGAGAGACAAAGTATTAGACAGAATTCGCCACCCTTCCCCACATAATACTCTTCCAGATGAAAGAGTCTTGGGTACGAGCTTTAACCTCCAAGAAAGGACAGTCAACAAAATACTTTTCTTTTAAAGTTATAGCCAAGAGAGACAAAGTATTAGACAGAATTCGCCACCCTTCCCCACATAATACTCTTCCAGATGAAAGAGTCTTGGGTACGAGCTTTAACCTCCAAGAAAGGACAGTCAACAAAATACTTTTCTTTTAAAGTCCTAGCCAAGAGAGATAAATGATTAGACAGAATTCGCCACCCTTGCTTAGTAAGTAAGGACTCATTAAACAACTCAAGATCTTGGAACCCAAGCCCACCTTGCAACTTGGGAACACACCTATCTTTTTTTTAGTTTCTTTCATGTTTTGTTGCTCGACAAAAAAAATTAAAATTATAGAATTTGAAATCATTACTCAACCAAGAACTAATTGTCTCTTAAAAATACTGTAAAATAGGGAGTAGAAGACCGTTAAAAACAAATCCCAAGATTGTTGGGAAAATGGACAAAATAAACATTCTATAAGGTCCTTTTAAGTTTTTTAATCATCCTTTTCAAAACACAAGTTTTAGGCATCTGCTGACATCACCTTCACACCAAACGACCCTCACTACCCCTCCACTAATATTTTAGACTTCCTTCTGATTTCCTCTCTCTACCTCCATCTCCCTCTTTTTCCAGATTTTTTTTTCTTATCGTTTTCTTCAGCAAAAATTTTTTTTTTCATTGTGTCTAAAATTTTCTTGGAATTTCTCTTTTCCTTCTTCCATCTTTCTGTATTTTTTCTAATTACTATTATTCCTTTTCTTCTCTGACCACAAAAAGCAATTTACTTTTAAAAAAACCCCTAAATCTCTCAATTTTTTTTAAACCAGCAGCCTCCTCCATGGTTCTCGTGACTTCGCTGACGACGGCTGCATCAAAGCCGACGAAGGAGGTCATTCGTCGAAGAAAGAAACTCAGTGGAAGAGGAATGAGAGAGGAGATAGAGAGAGAGAGCGAGGGTGAGCGAGAGAGAGATCGAGGGTGAGGGTGAGGGAGAGAGAATTGAGGGAATCTAAAACTAATATTTTTAATGAGACTGTTTTTTTATAGTATCTAAAAATTAATTTTGAATTAATGTTTATCATGAGAAAAACGGAATCTCAATATTAATTTAAATTGTTTTCCGAAATCTCTGATCAATCTCCTTAAATCTCCTTAAATCTCCCAATGTAGTTTTAATTATAATTGAATTTCAAATCCCCCAATTTTGCTTTCCCATCTTCCATTCCTAATTTAAATTTTAATCAAATGTATCAATTTAAAATCTAATTAAAAAGAGATTTTGGGAAACAAATTTGAATTAAATTTCAAATTCGAATACTTTCTTTTTGTAATTAGATTTTAAATTGATATTTTCATTTGATTAAATTTTAAATTAGGAATGAAAGAGATGAAAGCAAAATGAGGGGTTTTTAATTCAATCCTAATTAAAACTGCGGTGAGAGATTTAATGAGATTGAGAATAGATTTCGGGAAACAAATTTGAATTAATATTGAGATAGTATTTTTAGATTCCCTTAATTCTCGTTCACCCTCACTCAACCTCGCTCCCTCCCGCTCCCTCCCGCTCACCCTCGCTCACCCTCGCTCTCTCTGTCTTTATCTCCTCCCCCATTCCTCTTCAACTGATCTTCTCTCTTTGGCGAACGACCTCCTTCGTCGGCTTTGATGCATCCATCGTCAGCGATGGTTAAAAGTCACGGGAATCATGGAGGAAAAAAAATTGCTTTTTGTGGTGAGTAAAGAAGAAAGAGAATAATAGTAATAGAAAAAATAGAGAAAGAGGGAAGATGGAAAAAAGAAACTCAAAGAAAATAGAGAATAATGAAAACCGATAAGAAAACAAGGAGGAGGAAAAAAAATCTGGAAAAAGAGGATAGAGGTAGAGAGAGGAAATAAGGAGGCAAGTCTAAAATATTAGTAGAGGAGAGAGAAGAGAGATGAAGTCTGGAAGAGAAAAATAAGTAAGAAAAAAGGCATGAGAGGTTATTTGACAAAATTGGTGATGTCAACGGTCACTAGAAAATTTGTATTTTTAAAAAACTTAAGAGACCTCTGGGCTCATTTTGTCCATTTTCCCAAGATTGTTGCGTCGAAACAGAATATAGAAAAAGAAAAGAAAAACCCTATCCCCTCAGTAGACCCCCTTCTCGGCGGCGACCATCCGCGGCGGCGCAGCTCAGAACGGCGACCGACGGACCCCCGACGACTCAAAAACCCGTACGGCGGCGCAACGACCCTTCGCGAACGGCAAGGATCTGCAGCGGTGAGGATACGAACGGCGGCAATCCACGCACAACTACCCGGCGGCCAGCGACGATCGGCTAACACTACGACGCCTAGATCCGAGCGCGAACGGCAAGCTCATCCTCTGGGGCGGCGCAACTTCCCGTGCTGACTCACACTCGATCCAACCCAGATTCGTGATACCCACCCTCTATCAGCGTCAGTTTTGCAAACTCGAACCTCGACCTCAGATCTGCAGTGTGCATTGTTCCAGCCATAACCCAAGCGGTTTGAGTGAAGGTCAGTAGGTAAGGAAACCTTTTAATACTCTTTCACATTCAATCTAAGTTGTTCGGATTGATTGCCTAGGAAGCGAACTAATTCAAGAGCTAGGAGTGTTAGGCGTGTTGTAAGTAGTTCTGCTTGGTTGTCCCTGTATGTGATATTAATTGTTTGATTTTGAATACATATTGAAACTTATGTTTAAGTGGTTGGTTGCCGATATGGTTCTGTATTTTTGTTGGACTACATAGGTTTGGTCCGTAAAATTTTTGAGTGTGTTATTGAATTGCGAAGCATTAGTAGAGCTTGTTGAGTATGTTGAATGGGTGATGTTGTGATACTTTGAGTGAAAGCATGGTTCTTTTTTGGAATTATGGAAACATGATGGAGTAATTGTGAAAAGTATGTTATGTTTTGGTTGGCTGTAATTGTGGAAGCATGCTGAATTTATGTCGGACATATTATTTGGTTGCATTTCTTTTCGTAAGTATGTTTGATTTGTGGTTATGGAAGCATGAGATTTGAATCTTGCATCGAATCTTGGTGTATAAAACATGTTATATGGCTTTTGTGTGAGAGCTGGACATGAGTGAATGGGTGAGTACCAGAGCATGGCACTACATCAAGAATAAGTAGTTATAGTATCTAATTATAGCATATAAATTAAAAAAGCATCTCCCTCTTCTTTCCCAGTTTCTCAGCCCTTCCACCTCCCTCTTGTGTACTGATTTCCCTCGTGATTCTCCAAGCCACTTTCCTCAATCTCTCTTGCATTGAAACGTCAATTTCTCCAAGCCACTTTCGACCATTTCTGGAAGTGGAAGAAGAAGTGGGTGTTAGCTTCTTCATCTTCCTCCGGCGTCATTTACCAACCTTCCTCTAAGTCTCTAGGGCCAGAAGCTTCTTCTCTATCGCTGGACACCGACTCCTTGGGCTACTTCGATGAAAGACCGATGGAGCCACTGGGTTGCCTGACGTGCTGCTGTGATTGAAATTATGTACACTTTTTTAAGTTTAAAATGGTATCCAAATCCATTTGTATGTCCAACTGATGCTCTCTGTGTGGTGAGGGAGCAATTGCAATTGTTGCATGTGATTTGATTTTGAACTGGGGAGTGTTACAATACGGACTTTAGAGTTAAGTGAGGAGTTTTTGAACTTCTTTGTCAATCTCCTCCATCGTTTATTGTTTAGAAACTAGCATGGTTCTTGGTAGTGGTTATACACCAGCGATTTTGATTTCTAGTTACTGATTTGGCATGCACTGTCTTTTGGGAACAATTTGATTTATCTTCTGAAATAATTATGTCTATAGGTCATATCCTATTCTGTTCTTGTTGCATGTTCCTCTACATTAGGATTCAACTGCAGGCAAAAAATTTAGTTGTTTCGGTTGTGTTGTGCAGATTGATGTGTTGGAATGACAAAAATGATGCTGAATTGAGAAGTGAAGGTGAAGTAAGAATGAAAAAAGATGAGGTGAACCCTTTTTTTCTCCTTGAAAATATGAAGTGAACTTTCACATGAAGGCATATGAACCCAAGTTTAGTTCTTGCGAGAATAGTTGGCCAAGATTGAAACCTACAACAAATAGAATTGGGCCAACGGAGGAATCCAATGAGTGGTATCCCAATTTCCATCCACGTCTATTAGAATTGGGCGTTTTTTCTCCGTTGCTAATTCTGAAACTGCTACCATGGCATCTGTTCCTTCAAAGCTCTATGCAGGTTCTCCTCCAATCCCTCTCTTCTTCTATAAGGGTGCCAGGTACAAGTTTTTGAGTTGCAGTGACTTATTCTTCTCTAAGGTCTTTTGATTGTGTTGTTGCAGATGATGTAAGCCTTTTGATGGTTTTATTGGATACGAATCCATTTTTTTGGAGCACATCTTCTCTTCCATTCTCCAAGTTTCTCTCTCATGTAATTGATAACTTCTCTCTCTTTCTCTATGTGCGAACCTAACTTCCAAGTGAATTTTAGAATAATAGAAATGAATGTTGGTATTTTCTTTTTGGGTGTATAGGTACTTGCTTTCCTGAACTCCATTTTAGATCTGAATCAACTTAATGAGGTTGTGGTAATTGGTACTGGTTATGCTTCATGCAAGTATCTATACAACTCGTCTTCACATTCAAATCGTGGTCTTGAAGATGGTAGAATGCCTGCACTTTGCACTCGTTTATTGAAGAATTTGGAGGAATTCGTGATTGCGGATGAGCAGTCTGTCAAGGAAGACCCCAGAGGAGGGACCATGTCTTCACTTCTTTCTGGATCACTCTCCATGGCTTTGTGCTGTATCCTTGTTGATTATTTTTGGTGCGGATAGTTTATTTTCGTTTCTGCTAAAGTAAAACTCCATTATGTTCTACACAAAATTAGAATGTTTCAACAGACCATCGTGACTGAGTAGCATTGTGTAGAAGTTAGCCTTAAACAATATATATGGAGATGAAAGTTGCATTTGGAAATTTATTGTTCATTTGATCGTTTTTTGCGGTAACGAGTAGTAGCAGAAAAATACTATGATATAGTTATGGTTGCCACAGTGGGATTTGCACATTGCTGTATACTTTCTAAATCCAATTTAAGCAATCTAATACTCATCAACATATTATTTTGCTCTAAATGCTTAACCATGTGAATAGATATACAGAAAGTTTTCCGTTCTGGATCTCTCCATCCCCATCCTCGAGTAAGCACTTATTTCTGTTTTGGATCTCTCTTTCCCCAATTTTCAAATTCTGTTTGTGCTTTGTACTCTTCCTTTCTTTTGTCTATTGCTTACTAGTACTATTTATTACACAGTAATTGCCAATTGATTTTTTTTTTGGAACTTGGAAGAAAATGTGACTGATTTATGTAATGTATGTACTTCGAGTGTAGATCCTTTGCTTGCAGGGATCCCCAGATGGGCCTGAACAGTAAGATTCTCATGCTAATTTCAATTAAATTTAGTGTATTTAATGTATTTTCTATTAAAAAAGGGATACAAATGGTTAAGTATTTCTCTATTAATTATTTTTTTCTTTCAGATATGTTGCAATCATGAATGCCATCTTTTCTGCTCAGCGTTCAATGGTTGGTATTTCTTGTTGTCCCTTTTGTGTGTCCATATATGGCTTCATTAACTTCTATCGATCACTAACTCTCTTTCTTCGAGTCGGTTAATTGTTGGTAAGTAGTAACAAATTTAGTCTCCAAATATTTGATGGAAATGCTTGACATAAGTTTCCTCTCTATTAAACTTGTTCTTTGTCCGGTTTGGATACTAGGAAGTGGTGCTGGTCTGAATTTTTCTGTAGGTTTCTTCCCTTATAATTTTGGAAGAAATTGCAAGCATCCCATTAGTGAATTTGAATTTGAACGCTCCTATGATAAGTTTGATAAACCTACTTGTAGTTTACAACTAAATATTTGGTCTATACAGTCAGAATTGAAGTCCAATATCCAGAAACTACCTTTATACTATGTTCTTGTCTAGTGGATGGAGATTTGACGAATATCTTGCAGATTTTCTATTATTGTTCTTGTCAAAGGTGAAAAGAAGAAAATGAAAGACATATAAATGTATGCATGTATATGTATGTAAAATAAGAAACGAGAACTTCATTAAAGAGCTAAGATTATAAAGAAAGGACAGGAGAGATAAGGAGTTTTCCTGAAGGGACAGATGAGAAATTACAAATTCCTTGTCTAAGGTACTCCACATTAAGACTGTAACTGTAAAGCTCCAAAAGTCATGAAAAAAGTCCTGCAAGAATCATTTAAGAAACACATCTTGAAATTGAAAAAAAAAAAAAAATAGAGATGCACTATCAAATCACTCTCCAACATCTATTAAGCTCAAAGATGAAGAATAAGAATGTTTGAGATTTCTCGATTGTTTGGTTTCTCTTCGTTTAGTACAGCTTGACATTACAATATGGCCCAAAGATCTTTCATTTTGCTTCATGAAAACCCTGCTTCTCATTTAGAAAAAAAAAAACCAATATGACGATAAGAATGATTGAAATAATTTCATTTGCAATGTTTGTGATAACAGTGACCATCTGGTCATTTGTAAAAAATTCATAGATCATAGTCAATGAGAATTGGAAAGAAAGGCGAATCTCCATCCTTGTTTGCATTTATGGGTTTGATTTAAACTTTCATGTGTGCTAGTCATGCCTTTGAAGTCCGAGGTAGATCTCTATTTGCAGCTCCAAGTTGCATGTAAACAACATTCAACATTCAATATTGTGTTTCCATGTGTATTAGTTTCTTGTTGTGTATGATTCATTATTCTGCTTCAGGTTCCCATAGATTCGTGTTACATAGGTTCACACAATTCTGCATTTCTTCAGCAGGTATCTATCTGTACATTGTTCTGTTAATGGCTGTTTATTTTGTTCCCCCAGAATCTTACCATGTTAGGTAC
Organism: Momordica charantia; assembly: GCF_013281855.1. Classification (NCBI taxonomy): domain Eukaryota; kingdom Viridiplantae; phylum Streptophyta; class Magnoliopsida; order Cucurbitales; family Cucurbitaceae; genus Momordica; species Momordica charantia. Next base: position 47,555 of record NW_028275290.1, read on the forward strand.
CCTGGATTAATTTGCTGTTGGTGATTTCTGATTCTGTATAGGCTTCTTACATCACGGGTGGAGTTTATCTGAAGCCTCAGCAAATGGATGGACTGTTTCAATATCTCTCTGTAGGTTATATTCGTCAGAGTGGCTTTTTGTTCCCCTCTCCAAGTTCAAAGTCTCTGTTTAGTCTTCTAAGGATTTGGGTTACAGATTAGTCAAATCAACAAACTTTTATTGAGAACACTGATGATTGTGGTCTTCGAGCTGTTTCCTATATTCATTTTGATCTCTTGCTTGTCCTAATGTGATGTATTGTTCTTTTTGTACAGACTGTTTTTGCTACTGATTTGCATTCTCGGGCCTTCTTACAACTTCCAAAGTCCGTTGGTGTGGATTTTCGTGCATCGTAAGTTTGGAGTCTTGTGATTAGACAAATTCTCTATGGTTTGTGCTTAATATTTTGCCTCTTGTTAGATCGGCTTCCTTTTTTTGGGCAGTTTGTATTTTCTTTATGTCTGTATCCAGTCTTTTTTTTTTCATTTTTTTTCCCTTTCATTTTTATCAATGAAAAGTTCGGTTTCTTGTTTGAAAAATTTGCCACTTGGCGCTTACTCTCGTGTTTACCATTTTATACCTCTTGTTATAATTCTTTTTTTAACTTTGTATCCAACATAGAAGGAAACTACTAATACCTAATAAACTGGGAATTTTCAGGTGTTTTTGCCACAAAAAAACAATTGACATGGGCTATGTCTGTTCGGTTTGCTTATCTATATTCTGCAAGCATCACAAGAAATGTTCTACTTGTGGGTAAGTGAAAACCAGAATCATTACTTATGTTTTTCCATTTTATACGAGGTGTCATAAAAATTTTATTAAAGCTGATGGGATATAAGTAGAAACAGGAAAGGATGAGGAAGCTGATTTTTGAGATCTCATAATGGATGGATTTTTTTCCTTAGCCAATTAATATTTCCTGCACTTGGTAAATTTAGGAAGAATTATGAGGGAGCTTTGAAGCTTAGTATATGTTATCTTACTTGTTGATAATGGTAACCTAGATAGTGGATACAATGCTAAAAGATTATGCTGTGTCATTAGTTTCTTTATTGGTTTCATTTGCTATCTTGTGGTCATATGGTTTAACTCCTGTATCTGAATTTGAGGTAGTGAAGAGTGCGTGTATAGTATCTTTTTGTCCTTCAAACAGGCATTTGTATGCATTATTGGCGAGTTTTGGCTTCGTTCAGGTCAGTATTTGGTGAGACCCCAGTAGATGTGGATTCAGTGTCCAAACAGAAGAGAAAAACTCCAGAAACATGACTTCACTTGCTGTAAATTGTGGAACTTTAGAGTTTGTTTTAGTGTCGACTTTGAACTGGTTGGTTAGTTTTTCCCTCACTTGTATGGCTATAGAAGTATTCCATTCTTCTTTCCTTTTTTGTGCTCTTGGGAACTGCTAATGCTTTTTGCTGAATACTGTATTGGTCAAAATCATGGAATTTGGTTCATATTGCTCGAGCAGGAGACGGTGTTTGCCTCGCCATTGTATGATGCAGATCATGAGTTTGAATGTTTTGAGCTAGCATGTCTGACAAATTCTAGTTATAGTACTGTTGAGGATTTAGTTAACATTAGGAATTTTGCATCTAATGACATTTTTTAGTTAGGGATAGGGATAGTAATAGCAGCAGTTATTCTATATATTTGGATATTGCAAAATTAAATTTTTGAAATTGACAATGATCCTTCTTTTTTAAGTGAACTAGAAAGTTCTTCTTCATAGTTTTCATAACTCTTATAATGTATCCGAGAGTGATGATTCTCACTGGAATTGTTAATGTATATGTACTAAATATGGTTAGAATAATCACTTTAATAGTCGTATCGACAGTAATCGTTGAGTTCAAATATGTATTGACAGTTGCAATTACATCGACAGTTACATTTATAGTTATATTTGTGGTGAGGGTGCAAATAACAGCGAAAGTGAAAGTTTAGTTGGGAGGGGATCGGGTAAAATATGGAATGATGGCAAGCAACGCCATCACGCCATGCACCCTTATTCATCTTTATGGTCGCTCTTGAATTTGGAAACAAGATTTTTGTAAATATATTTTTGCTTAGGGCTGACAACATTTCAAAGTTTAATGAGGGTATTCACATTGCTGATTTTTAGATTTTGGAATTATTTAGATCCATCGTGTTATTATTGTTATTGTTTTTAATTGTCTTTAAGAAAACTTTGTAATATACCAAGTTAGAAATGTTTTGGGAATGTTGAATTAACTATAAAGGTGATTATATCAAGCTATCGATAAGCATAGCTTAAGATGTTTATTACTTTTTTTTTTCCCGAAGGCTCAATCTCCGACTTTTTTTAACTAAAAAAACATAATGCAGTAGTATACATTTCAAAATCTTTTGAGTTTGAAACTAAAATCTAACGAGTCCCTTGAGACGGTGCAGTGGTAAAGAATTCGGGCTGTCTTGTGTTCGAGTCTTGTATCGCTTATAGTGTTGCTCAATCTAAGTAATGAGTCCCGATTATAAGGATCCACTCGATCTAAGTCTACATAAATTTCCTAATTTAAATTTCGAAGTATTTGGAACTTGGTAGAACTTTTCACAACATAACGAGCACAAGGCCAAACAATGAACTTTAAACTTTTCACAACATAACGAGCACAAGGCCAAACAATGAACTTTAACTGGGAATGAAGCCATAATGTTTCCCCTGCACCTTCCAAAATTAATGTTTGTTACACCACTTTTAGTCCTAGGTATTCATATTTATTTCTAAGTTAAAATATACATCTGGTCTCTGAACTCTCATTAAAGTAACAATTTAATCTTTGAACTTTTAAAAGTAACGATTTAGTCTCTGTACTTTAAAATTGGTCACAATTTAGTCCCTACCGTTAAAAATTACGTTAGACTTAACGTAAGTGTGACGTGGTCGATCCATGTGTACAAATAAAATGGCCATCTGTACAAATCGGGTCAATCTCGAGTTGGTTCAAACTTGAACCGATTTAGGTATATTATTATAAAGAAAATACCTCCCCACCCCAACTCTCTCAAACTCAAAGCCTTCCATCACCGACGTTGTTGCCCGGTCATCCACACACCGACGTTATTTTCTGACCAAATGTGTATTTTGACCTTATTTCTATCTGATTCCCATTCTCACAACCCAATGAATAGAAGGAACAATAAATTCAACTGGTCATCTAAAACCACACAGAAAATGACTTTCAAATAAGCACTTACCAAAACATATTTCCACTATTTTTTTTCTTTCTATTCTTATTTTTGACATTTATTGGGACATTTGAGAAATTTTATTATTTCAATGAATGATGATGAATATAAGAGTAGAAGAGCCTTAACTTAGGAAACTAGTGGTTGTTTATCTTTTCTTTTGTTGTCAAACTGTTTTATGGGAAGCTCAAATCAAGTTGCGCCAAAGACCTATGATATGAAATTTTGGTTCATTAAGGGAGTATCACAATATTAAAAAATAGGCACGCGCACGCGCACGCACACGCACCTCCTGCCTAAATCCATTCATCACAAAACAATTTTAATCCCTTTTTGTATGAATATTGGATCATATTCGTCGAGTGGATAGAGATTTGTGCAATTGAACATTATTAGAAGAAAAAGTAAGATTTTGAGGAAAACAAAAATATATATGTTTCTAATACCTAAATTTTTTTTTAATTTTTAAAATCAACTTTGTTTATGCAAGGATATGCACAACAATGTATGTCTCGACCTCCGGACCGATCTGAATACTTGGGCGGACCTGCACAAAAAGGTGAGCACTCCGACGATCAAGTCAGTATAGGTCGGATTCCCAGTTTAGTTCGAGGTCAGAAATCATCGTACCTAATCGTGGAGTGAGGTCCTCTACTTATGGGTGGTAGTCCCGTTAATCTCGCGACGGTTACACCCGGTAATCTCGGGACCGTCGGTTACACCCGCTAATCTCGGGACCGACAGTTACGCCCGATAATCACGCCGCTGACAGCAGCTCACATCGACCCCTACCGAGCTTCCTGGTAGGTCGGACCTCGGCCAGGTTCACCTCGGCCCTCATACTTGGTATCTGTCAACGCTAGTAGTGGTGATCTTGGCGGGCCGAGCTAGGCATGACTCATGAGTCATCTTGGAGCACCAATAGGGGTTCTCCACGTGTCCAGGGTATTCTCTTCCCCAAACATTGGCCCCCACTCTGTCTGGTCCGATCTCGACCTGGCAGAGAAGTTCATTCGACTTGCTTTGGACGCGTGACGACTTCCTATTCGTGGGAAAATATAACCGTTGCGGTAGATTTATCGTCGGAATATTCAAATATTCCGACGCTTCGGATCTTAGGGAGGATCCTAGCCGCTCGTTGATTACACGTGTACGGTGGGGAAATTTTTCCGACGAGCTATAAATACCCCCAATCCTTCAGGTCATACCTTACGTTCCCTGAATTCTTGGAGTTCGATCTGAAGGTAGCTCGAACCCTTGGTAGGTCGGTCTTTTCCCTCACTTTCTCTTTCGAACGTAGTTGCCATGTCGTCCTCTTTTAGCAGCAACTTAGGATCCGATGAGGATTTAGCTCGTAGGTTAGAGTCCGAGCTCGAGGAGATAGAAAACTTTAGGTTCTCCGATGACGGGAAGGATAGTGATGCCTCCACCTCGGGTCAGGGTTTGGAATACCCTTCTAGGATACCTGAGCACTACCTCGGATCCCTTCGTAGGGGGTTCGCTATCCCTGAGAACATCCTCCTTAGGATTCCAGAGGAGGGGGAGAGAGCTGACAATCCTCTAGAGGGATGGGTCACTCTCTACTTCAAAATGTTTGAGTACGGCCTCAGACTTCCCCTTCACCCTTTCGTCCAAGAGTTTCTTTTCCGAACTAGGCTGGCTCCGGCTCAAGTGGCCCCCAATGGGTGGGGTGTCATTTTCGCTTTGGCCATCCTTTTTTGGCTACGAGCTCGGGATAGTGAAGAGGCCGAGCTGTTAGACGTAGACCAGCTCCTCGCGTGCTTCGAAGCGAAAAGGATAGCTAAGAAGCCTGGTCGGTTCTATATGTGCGCAAGGAAAGGCGCAGGCGGTATAGTTAAGGGGCCGACCTCCATCAAGGGATGGGTGAGGAAGTGGTTCTACGCTTCTGGGGAATGGCTTGCAAAGGACGAGTCAGGTCGTTCCTTCTTTGACGTTCCCACTAGGTTTGGGAACCTAGGTACGGAGTAGTTCTTACTTCTTGTGATAACTTTCTTTCTTGTTATTCAGGTCTGACTCAAATTCTGTCTTTGTGCAGTTTCAATCCGACCAGTCCCCGAGCTTACGCAAGCCTCCTTCGACACGCTGAAATATTACAAGGAGCGTTTTCCGAGGGGTAGGAAGGTCGGAACCTTGGTGACCGACAAGCTGCTGCTTGAGTCCGGGCTGCTAGATTACAACCCCGCAGTTCGTCCCATTGAATCCTCAAGGCCGAACTCCGAACTTGGTATGTCGAGCTTGCGTCCCCCTCTTTTCCTCTAACCTTGTGTTGACCCCTGTTTTTATTTTGCAGCCATGGTTTGCGGATTTGCAAGCAACGTGAAGCGCAAGTCCAAGGGCCGAGCCCATGCTCTTGAGGCCGCCCAGAGTTCGAAACCTGCCACCCCTGCTGTGGTAGGGCCAGCCTCGGAAGATCCAGCCCCAGTGATCGAGCTGGAGTCTTCTGGGGGTCCTTCGAGGGAGAAGCGCCCCAGGGATCAGACCGAGGCAGTGGACGTCTCGCCCTTGGGCGAGGAGGTGAGGGAGGAAGTCCCTCTGAAGCGAAGGAGGAAGAAGAAGAAGACCACCTCCCCCTTGGAGGTCGGAGCTCGTGGGGTCTTGCCTACGAGCTTCGCAGATCGGGTGGACGATCCTGAGGCCAGGATGGGCGGGACGTCCGATGTGACGGCACGGTTCAGAGTTGAGCCGTCAAGTTCTGGGGTGAGGGACCAGGTGTCCCGCATCTCGGCCGCAAGTTTGGACCGCTGCCTAAGGAGGGCGTTCAAATTTGTAAGTGACCCAGGGTCCGTTCTGCAGAGGACCATCGACTATGCCGCTGAGGTAAGATTGGTGTTTTTGCTCAATTTACCTGACAGGTAGCTCGGTCTAACTTCTTATTTGTACCTTTTCTCAGGCGTTCGTTGCTTCCATTCAATCGGCTCTGGCCGTGAAGGCCGAGCTGGATGGGAGGGAAATTCTGGCAGCGAGGGAGAAAGAGAAGTTCTCTGCTGCCTTGGAGGCTGCTTCCTCCACCATGAAGGATGAGCTGCTGAAGGCTCACTCTGAGGTGGAAATTTTAAAGGCCGAGGTGGAGACCAAGGCCGAGCTGCTGAAGAAGGAAGAAGACAGACGCAAGGCCCAGCTCCGAGCTGCCCATGCTATCACCAAGGGCTTGGAGAAGGAGAAATTCCAACTCCTCAAGGAGAAGGACGACATGCTCCAGGCACTTGAAGCGAAGGAGGAGGAGCTGAAGCATGCGACTGCCGAGCTGGAGACGGTGAAGGAGCGTCTCAGCAATGGAGCCCTATTGGAGGAATCATTTAGGCAACATCCTGACTTCGATGGATTTGCCAAAGACTTCTCTGACGCGGGCTTCAAGTTTCTCATGAAGGGCATTGCTTCCGACATGCCTGACCTTCAGATTGATCTCGGTGGTCTGAAGAAGAGGTATGCTGAGCAGTGGGCGTCTCGGCCTAGCGGCACCCCTGGCCCCCAAGCGTTGGTGGATAAGTACGTCAGGTATCTGGACTCTGACTACTCCGACCTCGAAGAGGATTAGGTCGGCACCACTCAAGAGGGCGCTCCTCAAGCAAGCTCTTAGGCGACCACCCTTCAAGAGGCTTTTCGCTGTCTTTCTTCTCTTCTCTTTTGTTTTTTGTTTGTAAGTGTCAGGGCAGAGCTGCAAGGTCTATAACCCTTGCCTCTGCTCTCCATTCAATAAAGAAGCTCCCATTTGTTTTTACTTTGTTGTTGGCAACATCTTTCCTTTCTTTGCTTTTTCTTTGAACTGCAGCTAATGTCACCTCGCACCTCTTACTTTTGAGGTCGCGCCTTCAATTAAAATAATTTGAAAGTTTGAATTTGAATCTCTGTCTAGCATCCAATGCATTGCACCAACTCTGGATCTTTTAACATCGCACCCTTAACTTAAAAACGTTAAAAGGCTAAAATCCTAAGTCCGTAGCTGTTCTTCATATCGTACATCGTACCCTCAGGTTCAAAGGCTTGATCATTTTACATCGTCCCTTTACCTTGAAGGTTTAAATTTTAAGTTCATCAGTGGTTTTGGCATCGCACCTCGTACCCTTACGTTTTGGAGGATTGAATTTTAACCGACTGCTGGAATGTGATCGCGTGGGAGTCCGTGGCCCCCATTTAATTTCTGGTCGAACTCGGAATCATGAAATTAAATCATCACATTTATTCCGATCATAATTCTTTTGAAACAGTTTTTACAGATCCATTGAAAACCCTTTTGGCATTTCAAGGATAATAACGCTTCAGGCGCTCCGCGTTCCACGGGTGCGCGAGGACGTCTCCTTTCAGATCGGCCAATACGTACGTCCCAGGTCGGACTATGCCCTTGACCTCAAACGGGCCCTCCCAAGTCGGATCAAGGGCACCCACATGGGTTTGGACCCTCCTTAAGACCAAATGTCCGACCTGAAAGGTCCGAGGTCGAACGCGGGTGTTGTAATGTCTGGCCATTCTGCCCTGATATTCCGCCAGGCGTAGCTGGGCCATTGCTCTTCTTTCTTCCAACAAGTCGAGGTTGAGGAGCAGCTCTTCCTCATTTGCCGTAGGCTCGTAATGCTCTACTCTGTCAGATGGCATGCCGATCTCAACCGGGACTACAGCTTCGAAGCCGAAGGCCAGGGAGAACGGGGTCTCACCCGTCGATTCTCTTTGGGTGGTCTGGTACGACCATAGAACCTCTGGTAGCTCCTCGGCCCACCTGCCTTTCTTGGGGTCCAGTCTAAGTTTGATGCCTCGCTTGATGATCTTGTTGACTGCCTCTACCTGCCCATTTGCTTGCGGATGTGCGGGGGACGAGCTAAGGTGACTTATGCCAAGCTTGCTGCAAAAGTCTTTGAACTTGGCGTTGTCAAACTGCTTCCCATTGTCTGTCACAATGGCCTGCGGTATACCAAAGTGACATATGATATTTGTCCATACGAAGCACGTGACTCTTGATTCCGTTATGTGGGAGAGCGCCTCGGCCTCGGCCCACTTTGTGAAGTAATCCACAGCAACCACAGCGAACGTGGTCTGGCCCTTGCCCAAAGGGAAAGGACCAATGATATCTACCCCCCACTGCGCGAATGGCCACGAGGCCGAGATGGGGGTGAGCAGCTCGGGAGGTTGGTGGATTATGGTTCCGTAGCGTTGGCAATTGTCGCAAGTTCTAACGAACTTCTTGGCGTCCTGGCTGAGGGTCGGCCAATAGTATCCTTGTCGGATCACTTTGGCTGACAGCGACCGGGCGCCTGAGTGATTGCCGCACACTCCTTCGTGGATTTATTTGAGGACGTACAGGCCCTCTTCAGGGGTTAGGCATCTCAATAGAGGCAGAGAAAAGCCGCGTCGGTACAATGCTCCACCTCGGACCACGAACCGAGCTGCTCGCCTTGCCAACTTTCTGCGCTCCTTGGGGTCTTGTGGTGAGTTGCCCCTAATGAAGTCCGCAATCGGGTCCATCCATGAGGACTCTGGAGCGCCAATCTTCATCAGATCTGGCTCTGAGATCGAGGGATTATCTAAGATCTCGACGGGGACCGACTTGGCTAGGTCGGTCTCGTACGCCGATGCTAACTTGGCCAAGGCGTCAGCATTAGAATTTTCTGCTCGGGGAACCCGGCTTACTTCGTAAGTTCGAAACTGGACGAGGTACGATCTGATCTGGCTCACAACCAGTTGGGAGTCGCTGAAGACCTTAACGCAAGAGGCCCCCAATGCTCTAGCGATTCGCATGCCGGCAATAAATGCTTCATACTCAGCCTCGTTGTTAGAAGTCCCGAAGCCGAACCGCAAGGCAAACTCAAATCGCTCGCCTCCTGGTCCGAGCAAGAGGACCCCGACCCCGCACCCCTTCTCATTGGAGGATCCGTCGACATAGATTGTCCACGGTAGGTCGGACTCGCTCAGCTCGGAAGGTGGTGTGAGCTCGGCTATGAAATCTGCCGCTGCTTGTCCTTTCAACGCAGTTCTGGGTTTGAACTGGATGTCGTACTCACTTAGCTCCATTGCCCACTTCATCAGGCGTCCAGAAGCTTCTGGCTTATGGAAGATGTTTTTTAGGGGCAAGTTAGTGTGCACCACCACAGTATGGGCTTGGAAGTATGGTCTAAGCCGTCGGGCCGAGGTGACTAAAGCAAGAGCCAACTTTTCCATCTGAGGGTATCTGGTCTCGGCTTCGGTCATAGTCTTGCTTGTGTAGTAGACCAGGTTTTGCCGCACTCCCTCTTGCTTGATTAGGGCCGAGCTGACGGCGCTGTCAGACACTGCTAAGTACAATTGGAGCTTGTCCCCCGGCATGGGCTTGGCGAGCAAAGGTGCCGAACAGAGGTAGCTTTTCAACTGCTGAAATGCTTGCTCGCACTTTGCTGTCCATTCAAACGGCCCTTTCCTCCGTAGGACTTTGAAGAAAGGAAGGCACTTATCTATCGATCTTGAAACAAACCGATTCAGGGCCGCAATCCTGCCATTGAGGCACTGAAGCTGCTTCAGCGTCTTGGGTGCCTCCATCTCGAGCACGACTTTAATCTTTTCGGGGTTGGCCTCGATTCCCCAGTTGTTCACCATGAAGCCAAGGAATTTTCCCGAAGAGACTCCAAAGACACATTTAGCTGGGTTGAGCTTCATTTGATATGTCCTCAGAACCTCGAAGGCTTCGGTCAGATCGGAGAGATGCGACTTAGACTGCTTGCTCTTGACAAGCATGTCGTCCACATACACTTCCATATTCCGGCCGATCTGCTTGGCGAATATTTTGTTCACCATTCTCTGGTAGGTCGCTCCTGCATTCTTTAACCCGAAAGGCATGACCTTGTAACAGTACAGACCTTGGTCTGTTATGAATGCGGTATGACCTTGATCTGGGACATGCATCTTGATTTGGTTGTACCCAGAGTAGGCGTCCATGAAGTGAGCAGTTCGTGCCCGGCTGTGGCGTCCACAAGCTGATCAATCCTCGGCAGTGGGAAGCAATCTTTCGGGCATGCCTTATTTAAGTTCGTAAAATCTACGCACATTCTCCACTTTCCGTTAGATTTTTTAACTAATACAACATTGGAGAGCCACTCGGGATACAAAATTTCTCTTATGTATTCAACTTTCAAAAGTTTGCTAACTTCCTCAACAATTACATCACTCCGCTCCTTGTTTATATGTCTTCTTTTTTGCTTTACAGGTCGGAAATGACGGATCTATGCTGAGGCGATGTGTCATAATTTTCGGGTCAATGCCAGGCATGTCCTCATGGGACCACGCAAAGACATCCAAGTTGGATATGAGGAAGTGGATTAGCTCCTCTCTGTTCGTTAGGATTGAGTAGTTTTTCCATTCCAGACTCCTCGATGTTCGTTAGGATCTCGGAAATTGGAATCGTGGTCGGGGTGAAGCGTTCGTAAGGTCGGCTCCTGGTAGGTCCGTTCTCCGCCCTTCGATACTCAGCTCGGCCGCTGGAAAGGGATCCCTGTCCTTGGACTTGGGATCTGCCTTTTCTATATCTTTTCCACTTCTGCCCCGGCCGATCTTTCGTTCTGGTCGGCCGGTTTGGTTCGGAGGAGCTCCTGTCCATCGATGACTTTCTTCGCCTTCTGAAGCACCTCGGCGAAGGTGGCCGGGCCTCCTCTCCAAGTTTCACCGTGAGGGCTTCGTCGGCTAGACCGGTGAGAAAATAGCACATGGCCGAGTCATCGGAGCAGTGTGCGACCTTCAATTGCTCCTCCTGGAATCTGGTGACATACTCCCGCAGCGTCTCACCCTCCCTCTGTCTGATGGTGGAGAGATGGGTCGCTGTCTTTCTGTCATAATGCCGAGAAGAGAACTGGGCGAGGAACTCCCTTCTCAGCTGAGAGTAGGTCGAGATCGACTTGGCTGGCAGTCTCCGATACCACAATCGCGCGCTGCTAGTAAGCGCGATCTGAAAGGCGCGACATTTGATTGCGTCCGATGCCGCTTGGAAATCCATGAGGCCTTCAAAGACCTCAACATAATCCTTGGGGTCCTTCGACCCATCATAAGGCTTCACGGTAGGAGCTTTGAACTTCGGAGGGATCGGTGCTTCCAAAACGTCCGAGGTGAAGGGCGATTCTCCCAAATCGCCATCGTTCAGTGAACCTTCTTTCTGCTCACATTTGGCCTTTAATGCCTCCACCTGAGCGTCGAGCTGGCCCCTCAGCTGGTCGAACTTCTCCCTTGTAATCACTCCTGCAGGAGTTGCTGGGTTGCGAGAGGACTCAGCCTGCTGGTTGGAGCTCTTGCGTGAGCAGGATGGTGACTGTCCTTTTCGGAGAGATGAGCCTCTCTTTCTGTTGAGGTGTTCACGGAGGTCTCCTCTCTGGCGAGTGTGTCTCTCGCTCTCGTTATCTTCGGGATGTTTCTCCTTGACTGGGCCGAGGTGGGAACCCCTTTGCTCGCGTATGTCAATGCGCGTCATTCGATTTTCAGATCGGGACCCTGCGCCTGCAGCTAGTATCATCTCGTTATACATTTCCTCCATGGACCGCATTTGTGTGCGCATTGCCTCCATTTCTCTCTGGAGTGCGCCAAAGTTCTCACTTGGTGGAGCCGGGGCTGGACCCCGGGCGCCCTTCTTAGAGGTCCCACCTCGGCCACGGGTGGCCTTGGATGCCCTTGGGTGCGCAGGTGGTAGGACAGACGCGGTGATTCGTGCCGACCTGCGGAGGGGTTCTGTTGCTAGGCCGTCGTGACCTTGCCCCTCTACCACTGCTGCTCCGACCTCCCTCTGGTGGGCATCGCTGGCAGCTAGAGTCCTTCGATCTGCCGTATTGGTCGAGTTTGCTGGTTGAACCATTTTCGCTCGCGTGTTGGTTTAAAAGGATTGGGATGACTTAGATTGTCGTTCCCCACAGACGGCGCCAAATGTTTATGCAAGGATATGCACAACAGTGTATGTCAGATGGCAGCTCGAACTCGGCCTCCGGACCGATCTGAATACTTGGGCGGACCTGCACAAAAAGGTGAGCACTCCGACGATCAAGTCAGTATAGGTCGGATTCCCAGTTTAGTTCGAGGTCAGAAATCATCGTACCTGATCGTGGAGTGAGGTCCTCTACTTATGAGTGGTAATCCCGTTAATCTCGCGACGGTTACACCCGGTAATCTCGGGACCGTCGGTTACACCCGCTAATCTCGAGACCGTCGGTTACACCCCACTAATCTCGGGACCGACAGTTATGGCCGATAATCACGCCGCTGACAGCAGCTCACATCGGCCCCTACCGAGCTTCCTAGTAGGTCGGACCTCGGCCAGGTTCACCTTGGCCCTCATACTTGGTATCTGTCAACGCTAGTGGTGGTGATCTCGGCGGGCCGAGCTAGGCATGACTCATGAGTCATCTTGGAGCACCAATAGGGGTCCTTCACGTGTCTAGGGTATTCTCTTCCCCAAACAAACTTAATTTTCAAAAAGTACTTTTAAAAAGTTGAAAACAAAAAGTAGAATTGTTTATCAAAAAACCTATTTTTTAAAATCCAAAAATCAATAACAAAAAATAAAATTGTCATCAAATAACCCATTTGTAATTACAAAACCTTTTTAACCAATTTATAAATATTTCAAACTACGTTTTTAAACATAATGTTTATTGATTAACATATTTTCAAATTCAATTTTGAAAACGTTATAAAAATCCACTTTCTAAAGAAAAAAAAAAACTTAGCCAAAATTTATAAATTAAAAACACAGGGGCGGATCTAACAGTAGGTCCAGGGGCTCGAACCTCCCTCAACGTTGAAGCACATTAAATTATATACCAATCAATAGTAAATTACTTTTAAAATGACTGATTGGTACAATGTCACAAAGGCGACAGCCTCCCCCTCCATGAGTGGAGCTGGAGCCCTAACACCGTTTTTGATTTGGGAATTATTTTCAATTTCTCTAATTAGTCTCCCATACATCCATTCCTACATCTCACCTTTTAAAAAATTACCTAACACCTTTACGATAAGTTAAAGTTAGGTTAAGTTCGATCGGATAAATGTTTCTTTCCCGACCTAGATTCTTTACTTTTTATAAGGACTTCTGGAATTTTCTGTAAAGTTTAAAAATTTTGACATGTTAAAAAGAAAAAAAAAAAGTAGATTTCGAAAATGAAAGATTCAAAGTTTTAATATGACACATATTTTGAATAGAATTTTTAGATTCGTACTTATCAACCTTTCGGAAGAATCTAACTACATATTTCAAAAAAGCAAAAAAAAAAAAAAAAAAAAAAAAAAAAAAAAAGCCTAGGAGTTGACGTAGACCCTGAATTGCTATTTATGGAGTGGTAGAAATTAAAATGAAATCCATTTTTCATAATTGTAAATGTTATTTATTGTTTTGAAATTTGGAAGGTTAGTAGAAATACTTTAAATACTCTATTTGATATGAATAATTGTAATTATTGGTTGCAGAGTTGGATAGATCAGCCTTCCTTAAACTGGAGCGAACTACGAGAGGAATGACCTACACAGAGGGAAAAAACATTCTAAAGCTCAAGTCAGGATGGATTCGAGATACAGTATGTCGTAATCGGACATAATAGATATTTGAGTGAATGGAACATCCTTTTTATAAGATAGGAGGACAAAGCCGTTGGAACTGCTCCGAACAGTGGTTACGGGTTGTCGGGTCTCAAGTCGACTGTCGAGTCTGAGGTCGGAGTCCTCATGTCAATTGGATAGAACTTGGACGATTCTCTAGTTGATTTTATACCTTCAATTCAGGCTTGAAGGTAGGTCCGTATTTCTATTAGACTCGTTGAGCAGATCTTACCCTATCGAACTTGGTCCACGTGTCATATTGTAATTTTTTTTCCAACCACCACATTAATGATTTTTAAACTGTCACCTATTTGATAGTTTTTAAAGGCATGGAAATTTTAGAGCAAAGAATGTTATCCCACACAAAACTAACAATATTTGTTGTTAAAAAATATCTTAATTTTACTGATAAAAGGTATTACAAAAACAATTAATTAGCTGCATGACAATATTTTTACCTTTTGGTAATTAGTAATAATTATAAACATATAATTTAGAAATAAAAACTTTCTTTGTTAAAATGTTAACAATGTTAAAATTTTTTTTTTCCAATAGTACATATTTTAACAAACCATAATCTAAAGGTAACTTAGAAAAATAGAGTTATTAAACATCCCATCAAATTTTTACCCTATGTCACATTAAAGTTATTTTAAGAATATACAA
>NW_028275291.1:0-10000 GCF_013281855.1 Momordica charantia
TGAAAAAAAATTTGAGGAAAAGGAGAGAGTGATTTCATAAATGTAAGTGGTGGGTTTGAGTCTACTACAATTTCATCATTTGAATCTGTCTTGTCCTCTTTCTTTTCTAATCCCTTTTCTTCATCTTGGAGATGTATGGTCAATTCCCCCTTCTGTATGTCTTGATTATCTTCGAAAAAAATGTGAAGGAATAGGAGAGTGGTTCGAAATCTACAGCAATTGGGTTTGGGCCCCACATCCATATATCCCTTGTTGTACTTACCTCAACTGGCTGCTTTGTTCAACTTTTCCTTCTCCAATCCCTACCTCGTTGGTCAAATCAAGGTCAGGTGGATCATCATTTTCCACTATGAGCTGGTTCTTCATAACTAGCACGCTCCATAGGCTTGCTGCCCTCCACCTTGCACTTCTTCCTTCTCCTATTGGAGGTTCCACGTTGGTAGGCAATGCTTTTGATGTAAAGTTTCTTAGCTCATCGACCACTTCCCTATTTGGACCTCCATGTCGCGCAATGCTATATCAATTTCTTGCCATAAATTCTATCATCTCTTCAAGGTTCCAACTTTTTTACGGTTGCACTTATTTTGACATCATTGCTCATCATACTTACTCTTACTGAGGTTGTATCGAACTCTGGTGGGAATGTTTGCTCGTATTGTTGGGAATGATTGTAATAACTTTCATCATACTATCCTCCCAGACCTTGGCCGTAGGTGATCGAATAAGGGCTAGAGTTCCATTGGTTTCTCTTGTTGACCTACAAAATAATAAATTCGATTAAGATGGAAAAGAATCAAATGGATGATTATTGTTGGAATTTATGCCCTAAATCCTCGTAATTAATAAATATTTTATTATTTATTTGAAAAATACATATTTAAATTTTTTTAATATATGCAATATTTATTATCCATTTTATGAAAATAAATGTAATTTTGAACAGTATATAGTTGACATATAAGAGGATCTTGTTCAATTATAATCTAAAGAGTGTATAGGGATAAGGTTGAGTACCCTATTCTAGTAACACTATTTATACGCCCCATTTTGTAAATGTTACAGATAGTCTGATTTAATAATTCACATAGAGACATGTTTGTAAATGTTTACAGATAGTAAGGATATCATGTACAATGAGTTTGTATAAGACTGGACCGCGAAATATTTAATCTTTCTTTGTAAATCCGATAAGATAAGTATTTCACAAAATGATCATATGCGACTGAATCTCAATCTTTAGGATTTAATGAACTCTTGCCTATGAGGGAGTGTCCTTTGCTTTACATGGGTGAGAATGACTTTTTAAGCCGATTCAATAAGCCTACTATTATGGAGACTTTCCAAATATGGAGCTAGGAACAAAATGTTACAAGATGGAATTTAATCCTTACCATTACATGGGTAAGTACATGTAGTTCTCTTAGCACTGATTTTGGGTATTGAACAATGGGGCCCCACCCTCTGACTCGAGAGGGACTTAGTTTATAGTTTGATCACAAATAGAATTGTTGGATCGGTGATATTTAAAGGTATAAGATGTAATTACAAGAGTAAAACAGACTTTTGACCTACTTGTAATTTCAAACAACAACTTGCATGTAATGTTTACATCCATAAACATAATATGCCCCTACTCCGGGATTATAGTGGAGTAACCTCGAATTAATGAATGAAAATAATTAATTAAACATCAATTGAGCTTATAAACTATAGGTACATAAAGTCCTTTTTAGCTCACAAAAAAACATTAATGGATTAATTATGTTGAAAGAACATTTAATTTGAAAGGTTCAAATTCAAATTTAATTATTTAATGTATTTGGATACATCCAGTAATAAACAGAATATCAATTAATTCTTGGCATGAAGTCTGAGTTTGAGGTTTAATCCACTTTTATTCTTTCCATTTTCTAAGTTTAAAAACTATATAAAATAAAAAGAAAAGGGAACAAATATTTGAATGTTTTTTCAAATCTATCTTGGTGAATGAAATGATCATGTCGAATAAAGTGGTAAAAGAAAGGAGAATATGTTCTACCCAAAGATTCTTAGATTATAGAAATAAAGACATAGCTTCTTGGAACAAAGAAGACTTATGTTCAATAAATACACAATATTGATGGTATATTAGGAAGGAAATATGCAATAGAAGCTCTGGAATCATGACCACTAAATACACACAAATATTACATATTACAAAGGAAATATGCAATAGAAACTCTATAGCCATAATCAAATAACGCGAATGAAAAACTAAATTTGAACAATGCACAGCTTTATTTAATTTTTCACAATTAAGAATATTCAAATATCCGTTTCTTTGTAAAATTATAAGTTGCAGTTTAACGCGAAAGGCATAATATTTAGTTCACAAGACTCTTAGAATGTTTTAATACATATATTAAGTACATGTCTATAGTCTCGAGTAAATATGTATGATGCTAAAACAAGTACATAAATTTAAAATACATCCCACTGAAAAAAAAATGAGATAAACATATCCTATACAATCCCTATCTCATAAGTAATTCAGATCATCATTTCATTTACCTATAAAAACAAAAACAAAATATATTTATAAGATCAATCTTTATTTTTGCATTCACATTAATAAAATAAAATTAAAATAAAACTTAAAAAGAAATTTGTTTACATATTTAACATCAATAACCATCACATTATATCTGTACCTCCATAAATATGAATTTATATTAAAAAAACAATTAACAGAGTCATCCCCTAAAAATCACTCAACAGAAAACTTCATAAGCACAGAAGCTATGCATAACTAATGAAGTTCATTGAGGAGTCACAATCAAAATTATCTCCACCTCTATACATATATCAAACTTATATTAAAAAGAAACAATCCGTAAGAAGTGTCATAAACCAAAAATCACTCAATAGGAAAACTCCATAAGCACAAAGCTTTGGGGCAACTAATGAAAGTCCATAGGAGGGTAATAATCGAAAATGCATTGAAACAACACACTATCTCCAATTCTATACATCTATCACACTTTTATGAAAAAACATGACTCCCTAAAAACCACCAAATAGAAAACTCCATTAGGCAGAAAAGCTACACATAATTAATGATAGCCAATGGTGGTGGGCTGGGGAGTCATACTCATAAAATGCATGTATAACAAAATCTCCATCTCTATACATCTATTATACTTTTTAGGTTAAAACACACATTTCATCCCTATACTTTCACAAAAGTACTGATTTAATCCTTCAACTTTGAAAAGTAACGATCTAATCTCTATATCCTAAAATTTGTAACGATTTAGTCTCTACCGTTAAAAATTCTGTTAGGATTTAACAGAAATCCTACGTGGTTGGCAGCTAAGATGCTAAGATGTACGTGTACAAATTAAACCACTATCAGAGTAAAATCAGGGGTGGGTTCAAACTTGAACCGATTAAGATTTAAAAAAAAAGAGGGAAAAATCATACAGAAGTGAAGAACATTCCTCAGAGGAAAAAAACCCAATTATCGCTGGAGTGGATAGAGGCTGCAACATCAAACAAAACAAACAACCCTCGAACTGAAGCCAAATCCCAAAATACAAAATCCACCCACCCCCCCACCCCTCTTCTCTCCTTCATCCCACCAACCTTCTAAAAGGAAAAAATCTATCTATTATACCCTTTGATTTTCTCTGCCTTCCCGTTCATTTAACTTATACCCCCAGCAATCACACCCATCCTTCCTTCCCATCTTTTCTCTGTTTTCTGATTCTTTTGTTGGTTTTATTAAAATTTTAAATTTGTAGGAAATGGGTTCTGTTTGTTTTTCTTTTCTTGATATTTGTGAGTTTTGATTGGTTTCCCTCTTTCTTTTGCCATGGCTTCTTGTTTTGTTGGTTAGAGTGGAGAAGATACTTAAAAGTTAATTGTTTGAGGGATTGATTTCTTTCGAATGTATTCTTTCGATTAGAATTTTGAGTTTCGATTCTTGGAGTTCTTGAATTTTTTGTTCATCGTGCCAGGAACATTCACAATATTTGAATATATGAAAATCAGTATGTTCATGCAAGATTTGTGTCACTTATAATCTGGATCAGATTTTCAACTAAGACTGAACATTCTGCATTTGAAATAGAGAAAAATCTAAGAAATGGGGAACTCATCAGAACTGAGAACCCAGATGGTGATGAACATTGTCTAAAAAATCGAAAACCCAGATGCATGAGTAATTTTTTCTGAAAATGGAAAACCCAAATGAGACGAGATTGAGATGAAAAAAGAGAGATCAAGAGATTTGCAAAGCCTGGAATTCTGTATAAGAGTTCCAAAGCCCTAATGGGTTCAGATTTGAAGGAACTCGATTATGAATCGACCCATGATTACATGGCCATTTAATTTGTATACATGGATGTTAGCCTGAATTATAAGCTCAACAGTTTGAATTTCATAAGTTTTATAGTTAAAGAAGAAGATATCAAATATAAAAGAAAGTATGACATTTCATTGGAGAAGGAAGTCATCCATAAAAAAACATCCAAACTGGCTTAATATATCTGCATAATTATACTTAAGTCCTACAACTGCTAAATACTGCAGCAATTTCAACCCCATACTCAATCCTTGTCCAATAATCTAGCATATATATATTAAGCTAGCAAAATACCAACTAACCCAACTATATATATGATAGCATATTATATTAAAAATAGAATCTAAAACAATCATTTTAAATAAGTAAACCAAAGTGGAAGCAAAACTCTTGAAGTCATTTTCAACCAAATCTGACTTATGCATGCAGAAATCACAACAAAGTCACAAGGCAAGTTCTCCAAAACTTTTTCACCCCCAAGTAACACCATTGAATACATTCACAAAAATTTCAAGTGCGTTATATGCATCTCTATAGATTAGAATCTATCACTTGTCAAATCCACTATTATTTTCTTTGCAACCACCCAAAATTATATCAATATTTCATTTAGAAAACCATATAATTTTGTATGTAGGTGGGCATTAAATAGTCATAGTATCTCCATCACTTTTTGCTCCCTTTATACCCACGAGGGCACCTTGCCTGCTCAGAGGCCGAAATCCAGGAGACATCAAGGGGATTTTGTATTAAACAGGGTTCAAACTTAGGACCTCTAAATCAGTATGATCAAGAGACTCCAATTCCTTGCCAACAGGACCCCCTTGAGATACAGAATCTAATCTATCAAAGTATTGAAGACAATCGATGAGAACGTCATAATTTCATAAACAAGCAATAGAGAACTCAAAACAACTCAAAATCTACACTCAACCACTTTCAATGCTCTAAAATGAAACCCAACAATCAAAAACAAGCAACAGAAAATGAATGAAACTGAAACGCTACCTCCTAGACTATTAGTTTTAGATTTACTTCAAGGGATCATAACTCAACAAACATATAAACCAACTGTACTAAAATTCTTCTTATGAAGAAACATGCTCACAAACCAAACAAATATCATTATATTTGAATAAGAAACTTAAAAGACTTCAGGACAAACAGGGTACTATGTTAGATTGGTTTTTTTTTCCTATAACTAACTCCACTTTTTAGTCTATTTTCATGTGAAATTTATTGCACTCCATGAATCAGCACAAAAAATTTTTAAAATCTCAGTACATAACCTCTGTTTTTTTGTAGCTAAAATCCCCTTCCCCCCTGATGTGAACCCAAGACATTTCCAACTCCAAAATAAAAACAAAATATACCAAAAACTGCAATAAATACTGATAAAATGTGAGAATTTAAGAGGCTTATTAAAGAGTTTGACAGAGAAGTCAAGGAATAACAGATACCCCAATAAAATGCTGAATGAGAAAAAGCAGTCTATGATCAAAGGTTTGAACTCATATGTTACTCTTTTTTTAGTACAACATGTTGGGGTAGAGGATCGAACTCACAACTTCTTGGTTTTAGATATACGTAATTACCACTGAGCTATGCTTGTTTTGGCTAACTCATATGTTACTCTTAAAACAATATGCAATAAATCTCGAGAACAAGCGTATCGATCTTTAGAGGATGATGGATGAGACTGATCAAGCACTTTAGAGGTCAAAATAGTTGAAGAGATGGTGAACGTTGGAATGGAGATCACCGCAGCTTTAAAGGTGCAGATGCAGCAAATGGGCAGGATACTGAATGAGCTTGACTCAATACATTTCACTCAAAAAGCCGAATTTTGTGGTGAAGGAAATAAGGAGACGTTTGAAACTAATAAGCGTATAATGGCATTACTCTTTCTCGTTGTCGTTGTCGTGGTGTCATTGCAGAAGACATTTTCAAGCTAGTGAATCGAAATAATGACATTTTGAACATTCTCGAGTTGGCTCTGACCGTCAGAGCAGAAAATTGATATGGAATTCGAGTTAGAAAACGGAAATGGGAGGATCATCTTCCATCTCATCTCTTGAATTGAACTCACTTGGTCACTCACTTTTTATGGTAATGTTGATGCTACTCTCACCGCCCCATTTGGCAATTAGCTAAGTTTGTGATGAATCAAAATTGTTGTAGCTTTTACCCCCCTATTTACTTATCAGTCTCTCCTATATCATATATGATTTTCATTCATATTTGAGAGTTAAGAAAAAAAAAATCCCAATACACAACAGACTAGCATGCATATACCATTTTTTGGATTCTTGAACTAACATTTTACTATTTTCTTCAAAATGTTTTAAATGCAAACAACCTAAATCTATCATGATATCTCTAAACCATATGATTCTTTATTGTAAATACAACGAAACAAAAGCACTTTACCCACTCAATTTATGTTTATTTGTTTTTGTTTTAACTAAAAATGATGTTCAATCAAAATAAATGATACCATATTATGCAACTAACACGTAAAAACTTTAATTAGAAGGAAATATGAGATGCGATGCACTGAGCATAATTTTAACAAAAGAAGTATGAGTAATCAACAATAAGTAATAAAAAGTAATAATTTTAATTTGATGTGATGCAGGGACCGTGCAAACATCCCAAACATAGATATTAAGAAGAATGACGAGCCCCTCATGCCGGAAGACATGCCATATATTCGCAAAATGAGAAATGAAGCAAATTGTTGGGAAAGAGATATTCTAGTTTTGGAGAAGTGAGGTGGAGTAGAGATAAGGAGATTGAAGAGATTACCTGAGATGTGCATGAAAATTTATATCAGAAGAATTGCTTTTTTAGCTCTCCTTTCCCCCCCAACCTGTAACTTGGTTGAAATAATTGCCTATGAATAACAAGAACACATAGATTTAGATGGATGCACATACAGTTTACTAAGATGAAGCAGTATATTACAATAGGATTCACGGGGTGAAATAATCAAATACCTTAAAAGAATTAGCTGAATGATAAGAATTTGACATATAAGTAAAAAATTCATGGCAGTCTGTACCATAATCAAACCACTACTCAATTAAAACATAAATAATGAAATCAAAATTTAAGTAAGAAAATGTTCATGTATCCAAATTTGTCTATTGAAAAGGGAAAAAAAAGAAATTTTTTAAATTGCAGTATCCAAACCAAAATAAGCGTTAGAATAATTACATGTATAGGATGCGAAAATCTGAAGTAGAGAATTCCAGAGTAAAAAAATCGTGAAAGTGTGTTTGCCAGGGATGAGAGGGATTTTGATAGAAAATCCAAATATATTGAAGGATAAAAGATATACAAACTACAATAGCTACCAAGTATTAGCGGTACTTGGACCCTCCCTTCTTCAAATCACTCAAGCCTAAAGCTTACTCACTAATTGGATACCTTCCTTCTTACACCCTCACTCTATTTATAATACTATCTCTACCAACTTCCCTATCTAATTACTACGGTACCCATATCCCTAATTACCCCTATGGCCATTCCTATCAGATTTCTCATAAAGATATAAATCATGGAAGTTCTTAAAGAGTGAGGCTTTGAAGAATTTTCTTCCTTAGAGAGAATAGATAGTGAAAGATAAAGAAGCAAAGTATGCCGTTGTTGAAAGGTAAGCATCATTTTTTCTTGATAAAGTACTCCCGAATGTAAGAAATGGTTGTACCTCTACATTTTGTAATAATTCCATGTCAATGAAACTATCATTTTTAAATACCCCACCTTGAAATCACAATCACGTTTATCAGAAGTAAAAAAGGTTATAAGTCCTATATAAGTGACAATATAATTCTTCATATCTAGTAATTTAAATATTGTGTGTACAAGGTAAGGAAACTTAAAGGTAATATATAAATACCAAACAAGAGTTATCTTGCTTGCATTTGTTAGAGAATTTGGTAGACCTTGGCAAATCACCTCAATAGGAATTGATCAATATTTGAATGCTTTAGTCTGTGATTTCTTTGATTTTTGGCTCTTCATTAAAAGTTTAAGAGTTCTTATCTTCTTGCCAGCAGCGAGGTCTTGCTTTTTTATCCTTATATTTTCGTATCTTTTCATCGATCATCAATGAAAAAATTGTTTCTTGTTGCAGAAAAAGGACCTAGAAGTTGGTAATAAGAGAAAGAAAAATCCTGTAATGGATACATATTATTATATTCATCACATGTAATGTAGTATACTGTATTTGATATGTTCTTATTTCTTCTTCTATTCATCTTCTAGACAAAACAGTGTAACAATTTGTTATCATGAAATGAAAGCCTACCACTTTAGAAAACGTCTTACGCACTACACCACACACCTCCACCCCCACGAAATACACAAGTAGCACCCTTGAAGGCTCACAAATCCTTTTTTTTTACTGCCATGAAACCCACACATTTTTCACAGTAAGTAAATAAAATAAAGCAATCATTCGTAGAAGTAAAGAGAAATGCATAACCACATCACAATCTAAGAAATCAACATGCTCAGAAGTTATATAATAAAGACATGGCATTCTTAATTCTAAGAAGAAAGTATCAAAAGAATTCAAATTTAGATCGAAATAATGATATTTAATATCTTATTAAACGTGAAGTTTGATATAGAGCTAAACTCTTAAGGAAGCTTGTTACTGATGTGTGTGGGGAGGGAGCTAGAGAACGTTTTCAAGGACAAAATAATTTATCTATTAATTATTTGTTTTATTTACCAGTTGCAGTAGTTGGTGATCAACAATTGGTTCAAATCTTTGAATTTTAAGTAAACACCAACTTCTATATTCTTCAAGGAATCATCAATAAATTTAAAATAATTCTTAAAAAGTACCTGAATTCATCATTAACAGGAATGAGAGATATTCTTCTGGTAATTATTTGACTCCACATCAGAAATTTGGTGAATACATAACGAAAGTATGAAAACTCCCACAAGCGAAAAAGAAAGCAAGCGCAACTCAACAAAAATTGAAATATCACATATAGTTTTCTTCTTTCTAGCAGGTGTCAAAGGAGAAGCATAAACCTCAAATTAGTCGGAAATTTGAAGAATACTGCATAGGCTTTTCAATTGCGAAAGGAAGGAAACTTACCGAAGCATTGGCCAGCGGTCGATTACTGAGCAGAGAGAAGACGCGCAGGAGGAAAAATAACGTTCCGTTCGGGGTGAAGGAGGAAGCTGGCAAATATCATATTAGAAACGAAAAGATTCCCGCTCAAGGAGCCGCCAAAAAAAACATTAATTAATGGAGGAAACGTGTGTCTTTACTCAGTTTCGAACCCTGGCCGACGAATTAAAAAAGAACGTAGGCACCAGCTGTACCACAAGTTGAATTTGAAATTCGAAAGCTAGTAAAATGTAAATAAATACATTTATAAATTGAAAACTGAATCGTTCCCAGTTGAGCAGTCGCGAACATGTACAGCGGACTGACTTGCTTTCGAGCAGCAGATCTCCCTCGATACAGCGTTGTTTTAGGCAAATAAGCACTTGTTTTCATACGTTTTTTCATGTTCTCTACACACTCAGAAGCTGATAAAACGAGCAAAATTTTAAAGTTCCTCAACAATTAACGGCCCAAAAAACTTCGACAAACGAAGTTTCAACTTTGAGGCGCCATAACTT